>NC_134270.1:9394466-9556966 GCF_031893055.1 Leptodactylus fuscus
GACACAGGGAGAGGATTCCACTAAACAGACCTGGGCTATACTGGGCTGCAATGGGACACCCTGAAAATTCTTTACTCGCCTCCCGCCCTCCACAGTGGCACTGGTTGGGGTGACAGATGTTCCCATTCACCGGTGGGTCCCGGCCAAAGTCAAGTTTATGACAAACACCAATAGTCTATATTTAGCCCCAAAATGTATTTGTTCTGATACGGTAACCCGCACATTACACTAAACCTTGGACCCAGTTTTATCTCTGCGTCCTGTGATATTGATTTTATTTGCAGCTTTTAAGGTGGTTTTTGGCAGAATCCTGCACCAATCCTGACGCCAAGCACAGCTTACTCTAAACACGACTAATAGACATAGTATGCAGTATATACTGACACTCACCACAAACATGAACACGGTGTAAAACATGAGCGCCATGGCGCTGAAAGACTGGATGGAGGCCATCATGTTGCGCTGAAGGCTGAGCGGCAGGACGATGCACAGCGAGACTGTGAACAAGAGGAAAATACGGAAACTTTCGGTCACCTGGACGAAGAGAATGAAAGAGTTAAAATTAAAGGGGATATTTAAAGTGATGACCTATCATTAGGATAGGTCGGCCATAGAAGACCCTTGGGGTCCAATAACTGGAATTCCCACGGATCAACTTTTTGAGGTGACATGGTCATCAGTCCCATGGCCTGTGATACCAAGTCCAGCCACTAGACAGCGCTGTGCTTGGTAAGTAGTGACGAGGCTGATCGCCCACGGCCGCTGCTGATCTTTAATACAGATGAGCTCCCGTTTCGAATAACACGCACCCATAGGAATGAATGGAAGCGGCCGGCACGACGACTTTGCCTAACCCCCTGCGCGCCGGCTGCGTCCATTCATTCCTATGGATGCGTGCTATTCGAAACGGCCGTGTCGAATAGTACTCGCTCATCTCTAATCTTTAATACTTGACCTAAGAGGATGCAGATCAGTCATGGCCGCCATTTATCTGGCGTTCTCAGCATAGTCTTGAGCTTTACTAAATAGATGCGTCTTTATTTACCTGCATTCCAAGCAACCGCGCAAAGAAGGAGGAGCCGAGGTCTCCAATCACGACGTAGAAAGCGATGCAGGTCCCCAACATGAGTCCTATCATACTGTGGAAGACAAAGGGCGATATCAGGAGACACGAACATGATTAGTATACGCTAAGGCTGGCCAAATTGGCCCAAAGAATAATATTAGAATTTTTTTTTTTTTTTTTTTTTTTTTTACACATTTATTGGGGTTTTTTAACTTACCGTATTTTTCGGACTATAAGACGCACTTTTTTTCCCCAAAATTTGGGGGGAAAAGAAGGGTGCGTCTTATAGTCTGAATGTGGCGCCTGGCACCCGCCGTAATAGAGAGGCGAATGCCAGCAAGGGATAGACACCGGCACAGGTGCTGGGGCCTGAGACATCGCTGTGCTCCTCTGCCCTGCATGAAGCCAGCAGAGGCAGGGGCGATGCTATTCCGCTCCTCCGTCCCCCCGCCGCTGGCTTCATGCAGGGCAGAGGATCGTAGCGATGTCTCAGGCCCCAGCACCTGTGCCGGTGTCTATCCCTTGCCGGCATTCGCCTCTCGTACAGCGGATGCCGGGTCAGTATCGGTGGCCCCTTCTCCCACCGGGGCCGGTCCCCACCGGCCCCATACCTGTAAAGTTGCAGGCCGGCTCCTGCGCGGCGATATCGCAGGAGCCGACCTGTTCGGGTGACAGCCGGGAGCCTAATGAGGCTCCCCGGCCTGTCACTGCTATATATTAGTATTGCGGCTGGTCTCTATGACCAGCCGTAATACTAATAGACAGAATGTCCCATAGACGGCAATACAGTTGTATTGCCGTCTATGGGACTTGCAATCAAGTGACCGCAGGTTCAAGCCCCCGGGGGGGAATAAAATAGTAAAAAAAAAAAAAAAGCTTTAAAAATATATAATAAAAATATAAAATAAATAAAAGTTCTAAATCACCTCCTGTCCCTAGAATATATATATAAAAGTAGAAAATCATATGTCATAAACCACTGGGTTTTTTTTTTCAATACAAGGTGATCTAAGCAATATATAGTCCCCAAAATGGTATAACTAAAAAGTACTTCTGGCCCCGCAAAAAAAAACACTCTATGCGTCCCCGTACAGCTGCAGGGTCACCTGTCAATGTGGCCTTGCAGCTGTTGCAAAACTACAACTCCCATATATTAAATATTTTACCATTTTTTGCTTCAAAATTTTTTCCCCCTATTTTCCTCCTCTAAAACCTAGGTGCGTCTTATAGTCCGAAAAATACGGTAATTTTTTTTAAATTTTAAGTTTATTGAACTGCTAGAGCCGTCACCGTATATGGGTAGTCTTCTGAAGCCTCCCAGCAGCAAATAGCAACCAAAAGACCCCCCCGTAATCTTGACATAGCTGGGCCATTTGGGGGCTGGGGGGGGGAACCGCTCACATATCATGGTCACATCTGACCCCGGCACCTGTAGGGCGAAGTGCCAGCGCTATGATCCCCGGTACTGCCGTCCCAGACCCTGCTGTGAGTAAGAACAGCTCCTGAGCGGGTGCCATATTGAACGTCCTGACATCCACCCTGATAG
Source organism: Leptodactylus fuscus (assembly GCF_031893055.1). NCBI lineage: Eukaryota > Metazoa > Chordata > Amphibia > Anura > Leptodactylidae > Leptodactylus > Leptodactylus fuscus. The sequence goes on from NC_134270.1 coordinate 9,397,079, forward strand.
TTGGGGGGGATTGCAGATTTTGTTGTATACAAACCCCTTAGGGCAAATTAATTAGAATAATCGTCCTCCTTGGGTATAAGGAGACTATAACTAAAAGGAGGTTCCTGCAAATCACCTTATTGGGGGTCTGAAGATCAAGACTCTCACTGAGTGACCCCCTTACTCTGACCCGGGATGACTCTCGGCTTACCTGGTCTCCACCAACATCTTCCCCGCTTTCCCGTACGCGTGAAATGCTGCAGGAGGAAGCAGAGGAGACTTAAGACCTTCCAGAACAGCGAGGGTTAAATATTGACGACATAGGTCATGGCTAACAATCAGACCTCGCAAGCAAGCTGGAATCTCATTGGTTGCCACATTTAGGATGGGCCCTATGGTAGAGAGGCCGGGTCCACACAGAGCACGGCCGGGTACTCTGTATAATGTTATAACTAGAGATGAGCGAGAACTATTCGAAACTCCCGTACGCACCCATAGGAATGAATGGATGCAGCCGGCGCACAGGGGGTTAAGCGGCCAGCCAAGTCTGTGTGCCGGCCGCTTCCATTCATTCCTATGGGTGCATGCCCGTTTCGAATAGTACTCGCTCATCTCTAGCCGTCAAACCCATAGACACAAACCTCTCTCCTCTCCCGAGGGTCTGTTACAATGTATCTGTGCAGGTGAAATGCCTAACCCTAGCGATGGGTGTCCATTGCTCTGATCCACTGGAGGACGAGAGCAACAGACAGGCGGATCACTAAAATAGCGGACACATTGGAGGGAATTCATCAATTTTTCCAAGCATAGATGGATGATATGGAGGTGAACATTTGGTGCAAGGTCCGTCTCGAGCACCAATCCGTGCCTTGCTCCCCACGCTGAGCAGAGGACGGGGGGGGGGGGGGGGACCCCTTCCCAAGATTTATTACAACTCACGCCAGTTTTCTGCCTAACTGATGTAGATTTCCATTCTGGTGCAGGGAAGTCCGATAGATTTCTAGAGCGGTCACAGTATGATATGGCAGCCTTAAAGGGGATGTCTAGGATATACAGTTTTTGGTAAGGAGGCCTCCTCTTCCACCTCTGTTTGCCCTGCCCTCCATGTTACCTATGTATAATGCCATCCAGCCTCTTTCAGCCCCACCCCCAATATATACAGTCCTATGAAAAAGTTTGGGCACCCCTATTAATCTTAATCATTTTTTGTTCTAAATATTTTGGTATTTGCAGCAGCCATTTCAGTTTGATATATCTAATAACTGATGGACACAGTAATATTTCAGGATTGAAATGAGGTTTATCGTACTAACAGAAAATGTGCAATATGCATTAAACCAAAATTTGACCGGTGCAAAAGTATGGGCACCTCAACAGAAAAGTGACATTAATATTTAGTAGATCCTCCTTTTGCACAGATAACAGCCTCTAGTCGCTTCCTGTAGCTTTTAATCAGTTCCTGGATCCTGGATGAAGGTATTTTGGACAAACAATTCAAGTTCAGTTAAGTTAGATGGTCGCCGAGCATGGACAGCCCGCTTCAAATCATCCCACAGATGTTCAATGATATTCAGGTCTGGGGACTGGGATGGCCATTCCAGAACATTGTAATTGTTCCTCTGCATGAATGCCTGAGGATTTGGAGCGGTGTTTTGGATCATTGTCTTGCTGAAATATCCATCCCCGGCGTAACTTCAACTTCGTCACTGATTCTTGAACATTATTCTCAAGAATCTGCTGATACTGAGTGGAATCCATGCGACCCTCAACTTTACCAAGATTCCCGATGCCGGCATTGGCCACACAGCCCCAAAGCATGATGGAACCTCCACCAAATTTTACAGTGGGTAGCATGTGTTTTTCTTGTAATGCTGTTTTTTTGGACGCCATGCATAACGCCTTTTTGTATGACCAAACAACTCAATCTTTGTTTCATCAGTTCACAGGACCTTCTTCCAAAATGAAGCTGGCTTGTCCAAATGTGCTTCTGCATACCTCAGGTGACTCTGTTTGTGGTGTGCTTGCAGAAACGGCTTCTTTCTCATCACTCTCCCATACAGCTTCTCCTTGTGCAAAGTGCGCTGTATAGTTGACCGATGCACAGTGACACCATCTGCAGCAAGATGATGCTGCAGCTCTTTGGAGGTGGTCTGTGGATTGTCCTTGACTGTTCTCACCATTCTTCTTCTCTGCCTTTCTGATATTTTTCTTGGCCTGCCACTTCTGGGCTTAACAAGAACTGTCCCTGTGGTCTTCCATTTCCTTACTATGTTCCTCACAGTGGAAACTGACAGGTTAAATCTCTGAGACAACTTTTTGTATCCTTCCCCTGAACAACTATGTTGGACAATCTTTGTTTTCAGATCATTTGAGAGTTGTTTTGAGTAGCCCATGATGCCACTCTTCAGAGGAGATTCAAATAGGGGAACAACTTGCAATTGGCCACCTTAAATACCTTTTCTTATGATTGGATACACCTGGCTATGAAGTTCAAAGCTCACTGAGGTTACAAAACCAATTTTGTGCTTCAGTAAGTCAGTAAAAAGTAGTTAGGGGAATTCAAATCAATAAAATGATAAGGGTGCCCATACTTTTGCACCAGTCAAATTTTGGTTTAATGCATATTGCGCATTTTCTGTTAGTACAATAAACCTCATTTCAATCCTGAAATATTACTGTGTCCATCAGTTATTAGATATATCAAACTGAAATGGCTGCTGCAAACACCAAAATATTTAGAACAAAAAATGATTAAGATTAATAGGGGTGCCCAAACTTTTTCATAGGACTGTTTATATATATATATATATATATATATACTGCTCCTTTAAGAGCCAACGCCTGTCATTTCGAGAAATGCAGAGGCAGGTGGACAAATATTTATGCGACGTCATTGCCATGGATACGGGGCAGTTTCCGATGACGGTGACAACCTGGGATTAACGTTTCATTCCTCGACTCTGTGATTTTATAGTCTTGTAACCTGAGCCGTCCCGTATACAGGACCGCGTGTACCTCCATCCATGCAATGCTTCCTGAAATGTAACCGGACGCGAGTGTGCGGCGAGCCACGTGGACGGCGGGATCCTCGCCAACTTCAGGAGTAGCGCTCACATGGACGGCGGACAGGCTCGGGCTAATCTTACTCTGTTTCCTCCATCCATACCATTCCATCCTCTGCGAACGCTGCCTTAGCTTCTGGTTACACTACTGTTATGGCTTCTCTTCTTAAAGGAGTTCTCCACTTTGGATAATATCTGTTACAAGGGAACCTGGACTATAAGGTGCCCGAAAAAAAAGGGACCCCTGTGATCTGCGGGTAAACTTAGCAGTATGTGTTGAATTTCCCTGCAGTGCCTCCACAGGCGAGATTAGGCATTACACAATGTCCATATAAACCAATGGGTCATCTGTGTAATGTAATACAGGTCTCCCAAAGTGATAGACGCTCATTGTACCTGCTCTCCACTCTGGTCAAGAGATGGGGACAATTACCAGGACACCCCACCCCCCATTAAAGAGGTTTTTGTGAATAAATAGATTAATGACCTCTCCTAAGGTCATCAGTATGATCACAGGTCAGGTGGTTGGGGCAGCAGCAGTGTTTGGGGGGAGTCCTGTGGACTCTTCACTGAATATCAGTCAGAGCGCCACACATATCATAGAGGCTGTGCCTGGTATTGCAGCTCATCCTCATTCACTTGAATGGGGCTGAGCTGCTACTTACCACGCGTCATCATCAGAACAGGGAAGAGGCTTCAACACTTATGAGCTCCATTGGTCCCATATTAAAGAGGACCATTCATGTCCTCCTGCACATACGGTTTTATATCCCACTATAAATCAGACAATGCGCTGAATTCAATGCACTGACGGCTTTCCTGTTCTGGGGCTGGAGATATTGGTGCCGTTAGTTTCAGCACCGATCCCTGGCCACCATCAGAAGGGCGTTTCTGACAGTCTAGTGGGGCTATGAGGAACGCTACCCCTGACAGTACTCGTCCATAGCCCTGTACTGTCAGAGGGGGGCGCTCCTAACTGCCCAGCCATGACGCTGAGCTATGAAGAGCGCCCTACAGTACAGGGTTATGGACGAGCACTGTCAGGGGGGATATTCCTCACAGCCCAGATAGTTTCAAGGGCGTTCCTGACAGTCTAACAGCCACGGGGAAAGCAGACAGTGCGCTAAATTCAGTACACTGATGGCTTTCCAGCGATATATAAAGCCGCATGTGCCTGAGGAAATGAAAGGTCCTCTGTAAGTACCTCTCCTAAGGAGTGGTCACCAATATACTAGTCCTGGAGAACCCCTTTAACTCCCTAATAGGGTGTATGAAAATGGTTTAGCTATATTAGACAATCCACTTCACAGTACTATAACCAGCATTTCAGATATGGGGCCTGGTGGGTGGTGTCTGCCAAAATTGTGAAGCCTATTCTGATATTAGTGATGTCACCAACACAGAACAGACTATAGCGACAGTGTGAATAGCGCCTACAGAGGCTGCAACTCTATTACCCCTATATAAGCGGTCATGTGCCATGCAGGGGCTTCAGTCATGAGCCTTGTGATTAAAAGCCTGGACTTAAAGGGATCCTATCATTAAAACACAATTTATTGTCCCCAACACGTAGGAATAGCCTTAAGAAAGGCTATTCTTCTCCTACCTTTAGATGTCTTCTCCACGACGCCGTTTGATAGAAATCCGTTTTCGTCGGTATGCAAATGAGTTCTCTCGCAGCACTGGGAGTGGTCTCCAGCGCAAAAAACAGCACTGGGGGCGGTCCCCAGCGCCCAAACAGCACTGGGGGCGTCCCCAATGCTGCGAGAGAAGTCTCCAACGCCGCCTCCATCTTCTTCAGGAACGGCCTCTTCAAGAGTCTTCTACCGGTGCGGGCGGTCAAACTTCTAGGCCTCGGGGAGAGCCGACTGCGCATGCCCGCGGCTGCAAGAAAATGGCCGCATACACAGTAAGCTGTGTAAGTGGTCATTTTCTTGTGGCCTGTGGGCATACGCAGTTGGCTCTCCCCGAGGCCTAGAAGATTGAAACCCAGGATGGAAGACGACACAAGGAGAGGGTGTTCCAGAAGAAGATGGAGGCGGCGCTGGAGATTTCTCCCGGAGCATTGGGGACGCCCCCAGTGCTGCAAGAGAACTCATTTGTATACAGGAGAAAACCCGGATTTCTACCGAATGGCGGTGCGGAGAAAACATCTAAAGGTAGGAGAAGAATAGGTTTTCTTAAGGCTATTCCTACGTGTTAGGGACAAAAAATGTCATTTTAATGATAGAATCCCTTTAAGCTGTTTGTGGCCTCCTATCGGGATTGCTGTGAAACTACAACTCCCAGCATGCTCCATTCTTCTGTGGCTAGTTCCAAGAAGAGAACAGAGAAAGTATACATGCTGGGAGTTGTGGTTCCCCAACAGTCGGCAAGCAGGAAGGTGGCCAATCCCCGCTCTAGGATATTGTGTAAATGACAATTCCCTTCTATCACTTATTACTGGACACCAGGGCGCAGCGGTAGGTTGTCAGCGGTTCTTACCTAGGCCCGCATACGTCCGCCGCTTGGTCATACTGGCCGATTTCACAAGAAACATGCAGGACTGATGGGTCATCCAACAACAGAGCATGAGCAGGAGGATGCCCAGCACAAAGCCGCACTGCAAGAGAATGGAAAGTAATGGGATCCCATGGCAATACATGACAGCGAGCAGAGATCTTACTCAGTATAATAGTCGGCTGCAGCTCCAGTCAAGCAACCAAAAATTGCCATGACCCCCCGCCATACTGTGACCCTGTGACTTACAGGTGCAAAAAGATTCAGCAACGCTGGATGTTTTTGCAACCTCACAGTTCACTTACACTACCGTAGGGATCACAGGACGACACGGCGATCTTTGGTTGCGGCAAAAGTCGCCCTATAGCCCCAACCTCACACACACGAGCCCGGCCATAACCACCAACCGTCCCATAAACTCACCTGCTTGAAGCAGAAGGGCATGGTCAGCACGCTCACTCCCACAATACTGTTCACTATGTTCATGATGAGTCCCCAGTTAGACGTCGCCATGTTTTACCAAAAAAATAGCTCTTCGTATATATAAATTATATTAGACTTCCAAAAATAGAGATATATTTTAAAAATTTACAAAAATAGTTGCTCCGCTCTTACAAAAAAAAAAAAAAAATTTGATGCTCAAAATACAGGCAGGTAGGGCGGGGACCGATCCGGAGTGTCCAAAACAGCAATAAGGTCCGAGTCAACCGGACGGCGAATACAAATATCCCCAAAGAGGGCGCAAAGAGGCAAGTGGTGCAAATGTGACCCCGAATGGTGCAAAAAATCCAAGGCAGTAAGTGGAGGTCACTGGTTATCTATATAGAAATATATATGTATAAAAAAAAAAAAAAGAAAAAAAATGTACAAAAAAAAAAAGAAAAAGAAAAAAAATCTAATAAATTTAAAAAAAAAAAAAAAATCTAATAAATTGAATATTTTAGGAAATGGACAGAATCTGAAGAAGGACAAAAAGGCAAGTGGTTGGAACCGGATCCTGATTTATTTATTTTTTCCCAAAAAAAGGCAGTCGGGTTTAATCAAAATTTGTTGAAAAAAATTCTAAATTTGAGAAAAAAAAAAAAAAATATATAGATTTCTCCAAAACAAAATAAAAAATAAATAAATCCAAAAATACCGAAATAAGGAAGTGGCAGAAATTCAGTCCAGACAAAACAAGGGTGTATTTTAGAAAATGCAAAAAAATGACCCTCCGGTGGGGTAAATAGGCAGTGGGTCCAATGGGAGGGCACCAGCTCTCTGGGGGGGTCTTGAGGTAGTGAGGGCCCCCCAGAGGCCGGGGGCTAATCCCTGCTGGTCAGCGCAGGTTCAGGCACAGCTAGGAGATAGATGGGCAGTCACGTGACCTGCCAGCAGACGATGACGTGTCGACGGTAAACACAGACTGACGTGGCGCCCCCACAGGACGCGGCCACGGAAAAGCTGCCGGGCCCCGACTCTACACCCGGACACCCCCCTGCCCCTCCTCAGGTCACCATACGGGGGTCTGTACGTGTCGCGGCCACCCGGGGGCTCCTCTGTCACCAGTTCCGGGGTTAATCCTCCACTGACTGTATCCAGGAAACGTCTACAACCAACGAGATGGAAGCGCCGGGGTAGAGCGTCCGAGGCGTGAAGGGAGAGGGCGCCGTGTACAGCGACATCTGACGTCTGGGAGGACTTAGTGGAATTTAAAGGGGACGCTCAGAGATTTTTCCAAAAATAGGACGTGGTTTTGGAAGGAGTAGTAGATAGTTCAGTAGATGCTGGTTTTACCTTCCTAGGCAGAAAGTAAAGGGAAACCTGTAAGGGTTGGCCATAGAAAATACTTGGAGCTCAACCGCAGGGACATGGCAAAGGCCAGACCTCATGGCAAAATTTTGACGGGGTCTCCTGGTCCCCAAACAGTATAGTGACTCCTGTTCTGGCTCCCGCACTGTATAAAGCCACACAATATAATAGCCCCACACGGTATAAAGTCCGTCCTTATCTAGCACATGGTATATTGCCTCCTTATTGGCCATTATACAGCATGCTGCCTCATTTACTGGCCTCCATACAGTATATTCCCCATTTATTGGCCCCCACTCTGTAAAACAACCCCTTTTACAGCCCCACATGGTATCACACTCTTTTTACTCTCCCGCACATGGTATAACGCACTCATTAGTGGCCCCACACTGTATAAAGCCCCCCTTTATTGGGTTCCACACGGTATAATGCCCCCCTTTACTTGCCCCACACACTATAATGCGCTCTCTACTGGCCCCACACAGTATAATGCCCCCCTTTACTTGCCCCACACACTATAATGTGCCCTCTACTGGTCCCACACAGTATAAAGCCCTCCTTACTTATCTAGCACATAGTATATTGCCTCCTTATACAGCATGCTGCCTCCTTTACTGACCTCCACACAGAATACTGCCCCTTTATTGCCCCCCCATGCATTAAGTGCCCCTTTATAGGCCCCCAGGCAGTAAGTGCCCCCCAATCCCCCCCTTCCAATAGTAACTACAGTAGTTTCCCATGGTCTTTTCCACTCCTCCACTTCCCCATCATCCTTCAGCCACCCAGGGGACCCCCAGCGTTGTAAACACTGTCAGGACATAGATAGCAGCTGTTACTTCTTGGAGTAATCCAGCAGATAATGGTTAAAAAGCAACCGGGCCCCGTAAAGTTACGGCCCCGATAGCATCTGCTATGGCAGTAGTTCTGAAATTGCTCAACCATAAACCATCTGCTGGGATCTCCATGATCACCAGAAGGTCCCCTTAGGGCCTATAGGACTGAAGGACGTAGATGTGATACTGATACGGCCATCACTGAGTAACCCTCTTATATGGGGCCCCTGGCCCCTACAGTTCACTGAAAAGGGGTTTGACTAATCCACCAGTGGAATAATATTAGGATAAAACTTCACTTTTATTTGTTAGACCATTAAAATTGATACACCAAAAAAGTGAAACAAAAACTGTGCACAATTCACCGTATAAAATATGTTCAGATATCTTAAGGGGGGAGAACCACTGCGTCTATTAGCCCTGCAGTACATTTCTCTCTACCTCCCTAATTTCAGACATCCGATGTGCACCTAGGACTCCACAGGTTTAAAGTCAGAGCAAGACACACATGCAAAGGCTCAGTGGACTGTTCCCCCACCCCTCCGAGGATACCGACCTAATGTCACACCAACGGAGAGGGAAGGTGCCACTGGCCGTGTCTAAGCTCAGGCTGCCCGTGTGTGGGTGCTACACCATTAACTAATTACAACCCTACGCGTTTCCTCTCTGTAAAGGAGATTCATCAGGGGTCTAGTGCTTGACACTCGTTATCAGACTACAAGTCTGTAAACACTTAGAATATGCGGTAGATGGTCTGACTGCTAGCAGGACCGCCGCCAATAATCAGCGGTCACCGCTGATGAATCTCCTTTACAGAGAGGAAACGCGTAGGGTTGTAATTAGTTAATGGTGTAGCACCCACACACGGGCAGCCTGAGCTTAGACACGGCCAGTGGTACCTTCCCTCTCCGTTGGTGTGACATTAGGTCAGTATCCTCGGAGGGGTGGGGGAACAGTCCACTGAGCCTTTGCATGTGTGTCTTGCTCTGACTTTAAACCTGTGGAGTCCTAGGTGCACATCGGATGTCTGAAATTAGGGAGGTAGAGAGAAATGTAATGGCTAATAGACGCAGTGGTTCTCCCCCCTTAAGATATCTGAACATATTTTATACGGTGAATTGTGCACAGTTTTTGTTTCACTTTTTTAGTGTATCAATTTTAATGGTCTAACAAATAAAAGTGAAGTTTTATCCTAATATTATTCCACTGGTGGATTAGTCAAACCCCTTTTCAGTGAACTTTATTTAAGGAATAATAACATCAATATCAGAGAAAAATGGCCCCTGGCCCCTACAATCACTAGGTCCTACTCACACGACCGTTACGTTTTTCACCGACCTAACGTCCATGAAAAACGGATGTCGCAGTCCGCTTTTGACCTCCATGTCGTCTTGCAACTCCTTTACTAATGTCAGTGAATGGAGTCATTTTGGGACCTGTGCTGGAGCTTCTACTCCCAAATGGACTGCTGTATATTTTGGGGTCTACAAATCCCACTAGGGGTCACAATGTGACTCCATTCACTTACATTAGTAAAGGATTCGACGCGGTGATCTTGGTTGTACAAGGGGACTCGTAGAGTAACTTACCTTGTAACCATAGCCTGAAAACAGTCTAGTTGCAGACATGCCCCAAGCAAGACGCCGTCTCATGAACTCTATGGTAAAAAAGGGGCATGTGACCAAAATCTAACACAGTTTTGGGTTTCCTGCGCAGTCTCATGATGTCACACGTCACATAGAGATAGACTGAAATGTCTGCCATGCAACTTTTTGTCATACAACACATATCGCCGTGTGGCCGTAGTCTTTGATTTCAATAGACAGTGTAATGCTTAAATTCCCCTGCGGAGGCGCTCTAAGGAAACATATCCAATGATGTTAGGTTCTCCACAAAGTACAGCTGCTTACTGGGGGTCTCACTAGTGGGACAATCCTGTTACCAGGACCCTTCTACCAAGTTTGGGGGTTATCTAAAGTCATGTGACTTACTGGAGGCTACTTCATGTCATTGGAGTTCTTCACCCTAAAACTTTTGCGAGTAGGTTTGCAATTCCCTATGAATTGTGGCCTCAAATGTAGGGCTGAGACGATCTTGAGATTTCAGGATCGATTTTAAAATCCGATTTCCGATCATTTTCCAGCCGATCGTGATCATGAAAATTGCTTGATCACCGACCGGGATCCGATCTTTTCTGAACCTGATCGCTCAACTCTAGTCAACTCCCATTAGATGACCAAAATTCACTGGGTCACCCAGCCGCTCCTTGACTAATGTTAGTGAATGGAGCCGCATGGCGACCCCCAAGGGTGCTGCAACCAAAACTACTCAATCTTTTTGCGACTAAACAGTCACTATGCTACTCCATTCACTGACATTAGTCAAGGAGTCGCCAGGTGAGCCACGGATCTTCGATCACATAATGGGAGTTGCAACCAAAGTTGCTATACAGCCATATCAGGGCCAGCGTCAGCGCGCAGCATAGTCGGGCAAGTGCCGGGGCCCACAGAGCCTCTGGGGGCCCCCCGGCACTTGCCCGCCCCAGCACTTACCTGTCCTGATTTCAGCTCATCGGCGTCCGACAGACGGCTTGCGTGTGTAGGCGCGATGGAGTGAGAGAGCGGCGGGGGAGCGATGGAAGGTGAGTGAGTTTGTTTTGTATTAAATATTAAGGTGGAACATAATGAAGGGGGCCCATGAAACTGGGGGGCAAATGAAGGGGAGGGGGGAACGGCATGACACTGGGGAAGATGAAGGGGTGGGGAGAGAACAGCATGACACTGGGGCAGAGACGGGGGGACATGAAACTGGGCAGATGAAGGGGGGGAGAACGGCATGAAACTGGGGACAGAGATGGAGGGGGCCTAATGAAAAAGGGGGGCAAATGAAGGGGAGGGGGGGGGAACGGCATGACACTGGGGCAGATGGGGGGGTGGAACAGCATGACACTGGGGCAGAGACGGGGGACATGAAACTGTGGGCAGATGAAGGGGGAGAACGGCATGAAACTGGGGACAGAGATGGAGGGGGGGACATGAAACTGGGGGCAGAGGAAGGGTGTATATGAAACTGGGGGAGAGATGGAGAGGGGGCACATAATTTACGGGTGACTGTAGGAGGATTATACTGTGTGGGGGCACATGATAAATGAATGTTAATGGGCGGAGTCAACATAAAAGTGGGTGGAGCTAAGTTTGCAGCGCCGCACATTTAGCCCCCCTTTCTACTCTTTAAAAATTGGGAGGTATTACGTTGGTGACGCCACACTCCTGCGTGACGTCACTCGCTTCATCTGCGACGCACAGTGTCTCGACTCCCCCCACCTCCTTTACAAGGGGGCCCACTGAGGCTCTGTTGCCCAAGGGCCCATAAAAACCTGGAGCCGGCCCTGAGCCATATCCTTGCACTAAGAGCCGCAGACTGAACATGTCTATGTCTGACTACTGATACGTATATATTCAGTTCTCTGCCATACACGTAGGCTGGGATAAGTAGTCGCTGAGTTCCTCTGGCGCCGCTTATGACTTGGAATACACAAGATTGAGCAGAGTGAACCCCATTCCCCCCCTGCCATGTCATTTGGGCGCTATGATAAAACCGCCATTAACGCAAACAAGGTAGGACGTGTAAGCATGGCTCCTTAATCCTCCTCCATTTAATCCGGGTGCGGTATTCTAAGGAAATTAGCAGGACGTCTATATTCCTTCCTTGGCATGTGGGTATATGTCTCTGGCACACACCTCGTGTTACATGTGTACAGAGAAGACGCCGTGTTCTTACCGTGTTTATACATGATATTATTATTATTATGTCCACACTATAATGAGTCTGGTATTTAATGAAAAAAAATCTCCTTAAAGAGCATCTGTCGCCTCCTGACATGTCCATGGAAGGATACGCATGAAATTACTCTATATATGTCTACATTGTGCAGTTCCTCTGTTATGATTCCTGTAAACGACTTAATGGACAACGAGAGAGGGTGTGCCCCCTACAGGATCTAATTAGGGCTCGAAGTTTCGGACACGCCTGTTTGATGAGGGGAATGGTAACGCCAAGTTGTAGTTTTATTCTTAAAATTCCAGGAGGAGCAACAGAGGAACATCATAATGAAGAGTTTTATGAAAACACGCTCCAGGTTTGTCAGGGGGTTTAGATGAACTTACCTGATCTGAAGGCTTTTCATGATGGAACCAGGGCCTTGTCCCAACCCCCCCGGGAAAATGACTGAACGCAGCGACCCAGGGATGACGTTACTTCCAATCACATGACCAAGGATGTGGAAATAACGGATATTAAAAATGGTTCAGTTTTAATGCCCGTTGTGTGACATATTTTTCATTGATCTCCATGACCTCTGACCCTTATTAATGTCCATTTGTCTTCCATTTTTAACAGATTCCCAATCTCTTTCTGTGGGTAGGTCAACAGTAGGAAACAGGCACTATGGCCCTTAATCCTTACTTGACCCTTAACAATAAGTAGAGCGCAAAACATTACCCTACTGAAATCCTAAGCGATCAGCTCAAATACAGAGGGAAGTGTTCAGTTTCCCCGCAGCGCCACCAGAGGCGAAATGAGGTATTACACAATGACCATGCAAAAGAATGGGTTGCCCGTGTAATGCAGGACAGGACAGGTCCTCCAGAGAAAGAGATACTCTTTGTAACTACTCTCCTTTCTGGCCAAGAGGAGGATCCTGAAGAAAGGACCTTCTCAATCCTATCCTATCCTCCTACTTCCTCCTATCATATCCTACTAATATTATAAAAATAAATAAATAATAAAATAAATAATAATAAAATAAATAAATGTAAAATAATACAATAATAATAAAACTAATATTATAAATAAATAATAATAATAAATAAAATAATAAACGCTGGAGCATGCGCATCATCAACGCCAACAACACACTCATTAGAAGGCATCCCAGTGAACTGCTGAGATGCCAAAACAATCACGGGCACAGCGCCAGGAACGAGTTCAGCGGCAGGCCAGCTTGAGAGCTGCCGAAATGCCAGAGCATGCGGATCATCAAAGGCAAGAACACGCTCATTAATATGGCATTGCTTCGAGCTGCTAAGATGCCAGAACAATTACGGTCACAGCGCGATGAATGAGTTCAGCGGCAGGACAGCTTAACAGCTGCCGAAATGCCAGAACAGGCAAACCATCGACGGCAGCAATTTGCTGAATATAGGCGGATCATCAACACCAACAACCCGCAGATGAAGTCGCTGGCAGAGGCTAGTAACTGAATATTTCCAATTAGCTCCCAATATCTCAGCTTCCTTCAGAGCTGTTCTCCCTTTTGTAAAATAGCTTGTTGCAACCGACTGCATTTGGTCACCCAGTCACTGAGAATAATGCACAGACACTTCATTGCTTTACACTCCCTCTTCACTCTCCTGGAGGACCCCTCTAAAAGTTAAGATTGCAGATATATCAATGAGTATATATGGGGTGTTATCAGCGCCGCACCTCCCATGAGGCGACCTGAAGCGATCGCTTCAGGCGGCGCTATGCCAAGGCCTCAGGAGGGCGGCATTTTTGCTGACCTAAGCCAGTCCAGGACAAGCTGTCCTGGACTGGCTTAGCGTCACCGTGTCTGCAGCCCGACACGGGAAGCGAGCGGTGTATTGGGGTGGCCCTGCTGGACGCAGCATTGCTCCAGCGGCCGCCCCTCACACTCAGGCAGAGAGCAGGTCCTCTCTCTGCCTGCGAACGCCGATCGCTCTGCTCAGCCCCGCCCCCTTTCCGCTTGGCCTGCCCCTTCCACTCGGCCCGCCCCTTTCTTGCGAGCCCGCCCCCTCTTCGGGGGGGGGGGGGGCTTTCTGACATCCGCTTCAGGCGGCAGAAAGCCCAGGTTCACCCCTGGGTATTATATTGTGGACTCACAAGGGAGTTGGGTGTCTTAAAGATGCCGTTGAATAATTCACAAAAGAAGGTTTTCTTAAGTGGGCTGTGCCTCCCCTTATCCCTCCCTTTTTTCCCCATTGTGATTAATTGTTGACTAAAGACGTCTCTTCTTAAAGGGATTCTCCATATTTCACACTCAACATGGGTAGTCTCTTAGCATAATCCCTATTTGACCCTTGACAAGCAGATCACAAAGCATCCCTCTACTGAAATCCTCAGCGATCAGCTCAAATACATAGAGAAACCTGGCAGTAAGTGTTCAGTTTTCCTGCAGCGCCACCAGAGGGGAAATGAAGCATTACACTGTGTCCATACACAATAATGGGTTGGGTGGGTCCTCCAGAGAAAGAGATACTATTTGGCCAAAAATGAGGATACTGAAGACAGGACCCCCCTCTATGAACTAAGAATTTCCAAACAGCTGCCCCTATCTCAGCTTCCTGAGCTATAAGGGGTTATCTCAAGTCATATCTCATTCTTCATGCTTTCTAAGGTGCGCTTTTCAATAACCCCTTGCTCCAGTGACCGTAATAATCCTCATTTTCCCAGGTTTAGCCAGCACGGGAGGGGTCACCCAGATCACCCGTCCTGCAAGTTTTCCAAATTCCTGATCTCTAATGAGGCAGATAACACAGTTTTATTATTAATCATCGGCGCTTTCAGAAATTGCTTCAGAATGATCCGACTTCTAAGGAGAAATCAATAGGAGACTGAAATTGCATGTATGCAAATGACACGGTGACAAAAGCAGTCATCTGTATAATGAACACTTAGACTTCATTTACTCAATTATGTTTCTCAAAAGGCTTTCTCTCCCCCAAAGATTTCACTTCACATCGCTCCGACATCAACTTACAGCTATTTCCCTGCATAAAATTATTTGTTCAGTGTGAAATTGAGCTCCTGCTAATGGCGCGCTCAAGGCCTCTCCCTGAATTTCCCAGAATCTGCGGGAAATCCAGTCTCTGGGGTCCCCCTGTATATAGCAGAGACGACGGAGGGAAATTGTACAGGGTACGGGACATCCATGGCAGCGCCATGCCTTCGGGCTTACGGTGGCCTTTTAGAGGACAAGGAACACATGATGGGGAGTGATGAGGATCAGGATAAAATCTTCATCTCCTCCGTCAGGCCTCGAAAGGATGCCACTAAAAAAAAAAAGTCTATTGAAAACCCTTCGCAAAAAGAGACAGCCCTTGACCTATTTCTCTACCCTGAGCTATTACAGAGTGTCTCGCTCTAGGGGACCCCACATAGCCATGCATAACAGCAGCAGATCATTGGTTTCATTGTGAGCTGTGTAATACTCCATTTCCCCTGCGGAGGTGCTGCAGAGAAATTGAACACTTGGTGTCCCTATAGCTTGTCACTGATGGGGGTGATGAGGATCAAGATAAAATCTTCATCTCCTCCGCCAGGCCTCTAAAGGATGCAACTAAATAAAGTCTACTGAAAACCCTTTGCAAAAAGAGACAGCCCTTGGGCTATTTCTCATCCCTGAGTCAGAATATCTCACTGGAGGACCCCATATCTTCATGCATGACAATAAAAGCCTAGTGGTTTTGGTGTAAGCTGTGTAATACTCAATTTCCCCTGCGGAGGTGCTGCAGAGAAATTGAACACTGTCCCATAGCTTGTCTCTGATGAGAGTGATGAGGATCAGGGTAAACTCTTCATCTCTGCCGTCAGGCTTCTAAAGGATGCAACTAAAGAAAGTCTATTGAAAAAGAGACACCCCTTTGCAAAAAGAGAGAACCCATATCTTCACGCATTACATTAAAGTTAGTGTAAGCTGTGTAATACTCAATTTCCCCTGCAGAGGCACTGCAATGGAATTGTACCCTTGCTATCAGGTATTGCCACCATAGGGTTAGGAATACCCAATGGGGTGATGAGGATCACAATGAAATCTTCTTCCCTTCCATCAGGCCTCTAAGGAAGCTACTAAAAGGTGTATTAAAAGCCTTTTCCAAAAAGAGACGGACCATGACCTAGTCTCAACCCTCTAAGTACAAGCCACTGCAAAGAGAGTTTCATGTTTTGGAGGACCCAAAACATCCATACATTACACCAACAGCCCATTCGTTTCATTGAAAATTGTGTAATACTCAATTTCCCCTGCGGAGGCGCTGTAGAAGAATCACTACAGCTTGCTGTTGATCAGCTCATTACTAAGGGGTCCTCATAAAAATTGACTGTAAGAGGAGGACCCAAGTTCCCCTTCTGAGGACGCTGAATGCAGTAGTGGTCACCGTTCCTCTCTGATGTTCCATTCAAAGTCTATGGGGCTGATGAAGATACAGGGCAGTAATGAGGAACAGGGGGGCTCACGACCACTCACGACCGATTGTGGGGGTCCCAGTGGTAGAGCCCCCAGTGATCATACATGTACATAGGTAATAAACAACCCCTTAAATTATCTCTCCATTAAATCTATGTTGTTTCCATGACCCACAATTTTCAAGATGGCCGCTCACTGACAGTAGGCAGACTTTTTGAAACCAATTACAACATAAAGCCCATTAGAAAGTTCCGTCATTATATTATTTACAACGATAAAGGGTTTTTTTTATATCGGATTGTACGTGGAGATATTTTTTTGTAGGACTGAAATAGTTTAGCAGGTTGAGCATAAGGAGACGTCCCTGGACCGGTGCGTATTAGAGCTGGATCAGTGAGCTAAAGAGAGCACAGTCTGGATGAAGGACTCAAGATGTGAACATTGGAGCGTACGTTACATGGAGTGAAGTCTAGGAGACGTGGGCAGGGTACAGTGAATCGTGACTGGTGCTAGGGTCGGGTGGGCATCTTAGATTTGTACGGATAGATAACTTGACAAAGTGTAGTGGAGTAGCTTCTAATGTTGGATCAGTCGTGCAATCTCCAGAGACGTACATGGGTAGTTCTATGGCCAGATGACCCAGTTGTTAAAAATACCATACAAAACACACATAGAACCGAGGAGAAGCGGCGCCCTGACCTGGTCTGGAACCCAAAAAGCCATAGGCTTCTTGCCCTCTACTCTCTGACTTGTAGGCCGCAAGCCTCTTTAGGCCTGTGGCCTACAAGATGCCAGGAACTCGGAGAAGACTTTCGCGTCATATTTGAGGGAGTATCGGGACATTGAGGGGAATAATATGGAGAAGCATAAGGGCGATTCAGAGGGGGTGCTGGAGAATATAATATGAAGGCACCAGAGACATTAGAAGGGGTATCAGGGGACTTTGGGGGGAATAATATGGTGGAGCATCAGGGAACATTAGTGGTTGTATCAGGGACTTTGAGGGGAACAATATGGGGGAGCATCAGGGAACATTAGAGGTGGTATTAGGGACTTTGGGGGGGGGGGGGGAACAATATGGTGGAGCATCAGGGAACATTAGAGGTGGTATCAGTGACTTTGGGGGGAATAATATGGTGGAGCATCAGGGAACATTAGAGGTGGTATCAGGAACTTTGGGGGGGAACAATATGGGGGAGCATCAGGGAACATTAGAGGTGGTATCAGTGACTTTGGGGGGAACAATATGGTGGAGCATCAGGGAACATTAGAGGTGGTATTAGGGACTTTGGGGGGGGGGGACAATATGGTGGAGCATCAGGGAACATTAGAGGTGGTATTAGAGACTTTGGGGGGGGGGAACAATATGGGGGAGCATCAGGGAACATTAGAGGTGGTATCAGAGACTTTGGGGGGAACAAAATGGGGATCATCAGGGAACATTGGAGGTGGTACCAGGCACTTTGGGGGGGAACAATATGGGGGAGCATAACAGCAACGTCAGCCTCAAATCTATCCATCGTGTTGGAGGAGCCTTGTGTTGGTCCAGATGAGATCTTACTGTATATCTGTTCATCTATAGCCATATCAATTTATGACAATCAACCAGATCTAATACCGTGGAAACGCATGTGGAAAACCATGTGTCCAATAATATGAAGCATGCTAACATCTTCAGACTTATTGTGATATAGCGGCAGGTACAAGCAAGACCTGTCCACCTTTTCTTGCTGTAGAACATCTGGCTTGGAGACCACATGGAGGCAACTTTTTGGAAATCATCTAGACAGATTGAATTATTGGGTACATTATTGAGCCAGCACTTCAAGAGACCATCTAACAAAAACTTTTGTAGAGGTCATCCACCGTGATCTTTTCGTAAGCATTTGTGAGGAGACCATCTGGAGTCAAAACTTTGAAAGACCATCTAGAGTAAATTCTTCATGTGACCATATGGAGGCCTCTTATAGATAATCTAGAATGACTTCTCCGATACTCCGAACTTTTTGAGACAGCAGTTGAAGAGGCCACCTACAATGAGTGAGTTTTTTATGAGACTATATGGAGGCAACTCTTAGAGACCATCTAGAACAGGGATACTCAACTGGCAGATGGCTATTCAAAAACCCAGACCATGGCTGCCTGCTGTCCAGACCTCTGTTTCCCGGATCTTTCATTATGATATTGTCCAGGAGAAACCTTCATCTCCCACCCGTTGTCCCCAAGCCCGGATCCCTTGCACAATTGACATCAGGGATCGGTAATCATCCCTGTTGCCTTCATGCATGGGGGCTCTTAGGCAGGCAGCAGGGACGACTGAAGATCCCTGCTGCTTAGTGTAAGGTATCAGGGCTTGGGGACAGCGGGCAGAAGATGAATGTTCCTCCTGGGTGTGGTTAATGTTAATTATGTGTGGGGGCACTAATGGGGAGTTATACTGTGTCGGGGACCTCTAATGAGGCGAGGTGAGGTGACCGCCTCGGGCGGCGCTCCAGAGAGGGCGGCAGCACGCAGGTGGCCTCATCATACCCACACTATGATCCTTCCACACTATGATCCTTCTTAGTGCCCTCACCGTATAATGCTGCTTCTGACTCCCACAAACATTATAATGCTCCTTAATGCCCCTACCCTCTGTATAATATGCCTTAAGGCCCCCAGCCATTGGATAATGCTCCTTAATGCCTCACTCACCGTATAACGCTCCTTAGTGCTCCCAACCAAACTATAATGCTCCTTAAGGCCCCCACCTACCATATAATGCTCCCACCCAAAGTATAACGCTACTTAATTCCCCTACCCACTATATAAAGCTCCTTATTGCCCCCGCACATAGTATAATGCCACATTAGGAAATATTATTTGTGCATGTTATAGTCAGATGTGTCTTCTTGTTCGAAAAATCCCGTAAATACTGAATGCGTTCAGCTGCCTCTACCAACTCAGACTTTTACTTGACGATGGAACCTGGTCAACGGACCCGGAAAGTAGTTGAGTGCCCCTAATCTAGAATGAGTTTTTGGATAGATCACTTTGAGCCAACATTTGAAAAGACCATTGTAACATCTCTGCCTGTTCGGGTCTCTGCACCACCCTCTGCTCGCGTGCTGCGGCGCAGGAGGCGTGTGCAGTTTGGTTCATGGCTTAAAGTTTTTGGTCACACTGTGTGAACACGGCTCTACTGCTGTGATTGTATTTGCACCACACCCATCTTCTGCCCTTGTTTGTCTCTGCCCCTCTAATGGTTAATCTGCCTTGCCCTGTGATTGACAGCTGCCTTCCTGTCAACTCCATGGGCGGGTTCTTCCTCCCTATTTAACCTTGGCTCTCATTCACACCAGTGCTTGCTATTGCCTTGTGCATACTTGCTCTGTACTGTCACTATTTTGCTTGCATTTCTTATCCTTGACCTTTGGCTTTCCCTACTGACTATTCTTTGGACTCCGATTTGGCACTGCATCGCTCGACTGTTACTGACCCTTGGCTAGCTGACCTCTCTTTTTTTGTTGTCCGTCTTGTCTGCGTTTTGTGTCTCACCTATACAGGAAGAGACTGTCTTCGTGGTTGCCGCCTATTACGTAGGATAGGGTCTGGCAATAGGAAGGGAAAGTTGGGGGCTTCAGCTTAGGGCTCACTGTCTCTTGTGTCCCGTCCCAGGGTTCAAACAGTTACTGGGGAATTGCGGTCCTAGCAATTCCCTTACAACCATCTAAACTGAACTTTTGGAAATATCCTCAATAACTTCTTCATCTAGTGTGAATCATGGCCAGAAGACTAAAAGCCCACTTGGAGGCAATTTTTGAAGCAAACTCCTGAAGAGACCTCTTTTAGAGAGTATCAAATATTGGGCACCCAACCGAGAGACAATCCAACGTCAAATCTTGAAGAGTCAACCCAACGTTGAAGAGGTTCTACATTTTTCTGGTGTAACAGATCCCCCCCGAGCAAATCTCTACTCTTTGTGCTTCACCTCCCCGGGGTATAGTCCTGGATCTAAAAAACCTAGTCCATCGAGGTCTACAAAAGCCCATAGATAAGATTGATACAAGTCCTATTGTGTATTCACTTTCCACACTCAGATAATTGTGTTCCACATGTGTAATACATCAACACTTTTAAGCCGTTTCTTGCCAGTCGAGGGATCATTAATTCTAGCAGTGTTCGGGATTCATAAGAAGAAGGGAGTGAGTCCACAAGGACATCAGTGATGTGCTGAGCCTCGCAACACGTGATTGATTTCATTGCAATGAACAAATCACTCATACAGCAGCTTGGTATGAAAGCCGCAGCCCACACTGGAGACATGGTTTCTATGCTGTTCCCTTCCCACAATTAAAGTCAGTCTGCAAAAAAAAATCCTGTGTGTTTTGTGTAAGAACAATGTTTACTCAGTTTAACTGAAATTTAGCAAAGTGTTTTGCTTGGATTAATGTTTACGCGTCATTCCCCCCAGTAAATACGCGCCTGGTATTTTTAAAATCTGTAGAATGTCAGCTAAGGATTGTATATCGAGAGGTCGGAGCTCGAAACCAAGAAGAAAAAAAAAAAGTTCATTTCCTGGTAAAATTCTTACCACCTATTAGCACCAGCCATAACTTCTCTAAGATGCCACAGACGCCCTTGGTCAACCCTTGATAGGCTCGCCATCAGGGTCGGATTAAGGTTGATTGAAGCTTCTGGGCCAAAAATGCGCAGAGCAAACTCGTGAAAAAAAAACGTGTTCAGCTGTGGAGGCCTTTAAAATTGTACTAAGGCTCTTTGGTCTTCGGTGTGGAATCTGAAAGGTCTACGATAAAGAGATTTTCCGGGAGTGATTGAAAAAGACATATGTATTCCCAGTGATCCATTGTCCCCTGCAATGCAAGTGGAAAGGTTCACGCGATCACTGGCCACACAAACGTTCCGGATCCTTACCAGCGAACGCTGAGGTCACGATTGGTCTCAGTGCTCAAGTGAATCTCTCTGCTTCCAGCATGCCGAATTCTGGAAAAGGAGACCAGGATTGGACAATGGGGCCTCGTCTGTGTTTACAATGAATCCTGGGTAACCTTGTGCAGACCTATATGGCACCACCTACAGGTGCCTTCTTGGAATTGAGCTATTTGGGTGTCTACATACAGTCCTTTTTGGCCACATAGGGACCGCCCTTTGGTTGTCTACCATAGTATGTGGTCAGTGGCGTAACTAGGAATGGCAGGGCCCCGTGGCAAACTTTTGACATGCCCCCCCCCCCGACCAACACCGAAGACCTCGACCGACCCCTCTTCTGCATTCCTGCGCGCTCTATTATGTCCCTTAGGGGCCCCTGAATACAGTATTATGTCCCTCAGTGGCCCCTGCACACAGTATTATGTCCCTCAGTGGCCCCTGCACACAGTATTATTCCCCATAGTAACTCCAGCGGTAACGGCCTATTAAAAAAAAAAAAAAAACACAGCGGTAGCGGCTGTCGCTGGGCCCCCTAATGTCCCGGGCCCTGTGGCAGCCGCTTCCACAGCTACCACAGTAGTTACGCCTCTGTATGTGGTCTAAAGTATACGACCACCCTCCATGTTGACCTTGAATTTGGCATGGATGTTCCAAAAACACATCTGGACGGATTGTTCTCGTGTCTTCAGACTTTTAGTTGTGGTCCTCATTGACATGCATGACGTGGTAGCACGTTTCTGTTTGGACTCCCATACATATGTATGACCTTTACCAGAGGAGCAAACAAGACATTGCAGGTTCAATATCTCCATGGTCAGAATCAAGGACACCGCTTTTATGTTATGGCAGTGAGGAATGTCTGCCAGATCCTTGACAGGACATCTATTAAGTATATGACCACATGTTGAGGCACGCTCAAATTAAAGAATGTGAACTACGGGGTGAAAGAATGTAGGAAGATTCCGCCTTGGAATTACTGACACAGCACAAATGCCCTCACATAACAACACATAGGTCATGTGTACGCAGCCCCATGGCACCAGGGTTTACCTTTATCCCTTCCATTGTCTGATTAGTGTACCCACTGAGTGATGTGACCCTTGGGCCTTAGCAGATCTGGAAAATGATGTCATCTCGGGTCCCACCGTAGACATAGAATGACCTGGTACTGAAGGCCATAAGGGGGCGATGAATGATAAGTCCTGGAGGGCAACAGAGGACTTGAAAAACTATTTGTTTCTGGAAAATGATCTGGTTTTGATGGCGGCTAGGGACATGGAGAATGTTCGAAAGGTTTGCAGGAAACTAGATGGATGATCTGATTCATGGTGTTTGACAACTCTTGAGGAACTTCTGACCCTGAAGGCCTGACGGGGGCAAGAGGAGCAATCTGATCTTAGATCCTAGGGGGATTAGATTTTTATGAGATTGTAGGAGATTTAACAGAATAATATGGCAATGATACCATGGCATGTATACCCTACGTGCAGGAACCTGTCCCTAAAGAAAAACTGAAAACAGGCTAGAAAAAAATATCAGTATCTAGTTTTAAAGAGCATCTTTGTCCATCTCCGCCAACTCAAAGTCATTGCATCCTTCAATAGGTCAAGCTCCACTGATTCTGACACAGTTGGAATTTTGTCTCTATCCCCCACCGTTCCTGAGCAATCACTTTTGTTAGTTTTGACGTAATTATGTTCTCCTCTATCAAGTGGGCGGACCCTAGCTGAAGCGGAGAGACAAGGACCGCCCACCGATACATCGGAAAGCATAACTGTACTCAAAATAACAGTAAAGGTTTCTTGGGAATGGTGGGGGCTAGAGAAAAAATTCCAACTGTTCCAGAATCAGTAGAACGGCGGCTATCAAAGGTTGTAACAAGTTGTTGATGGTGGAGGTAATAAGAGGTCCCCTTTAATTGGTAGATAATATAGGTGATAGATGTCCTTTTATTTACATGCATTAAGATGTCTGAACATATTAGAAAAGTCAATATAATTACAAAACGAACCACAAGACACAGCAGGCGGTTGTCCAAGCCATAGAGGGAATGCAAGGCTAATGCTAATGCAAAAACACTGGCAGTCCTTGCCGGTGATAAAGGTTAACACAGTGCTGGTTGCAGTGTTAACTGAGGCAATTTGTAGTTGGAGGTCATCCTATACTGTGGCATCATAGACCTTAGTGACCACAAGCCAAGGGTGTGGATTATTCTTTCCAACGTCATTGGACACTAATGTATGAATGCCACATCGGCCCTGGCATCGGGCTCAGTGACCTTCTAAGACCCTCACAATCATTTTTGCATTGCTCACCATGTTTTTGAAAGCCAGCCTGAACCCATTTGGCTTGGTTATCGTCTATATGTCCACGGTTGTCCAAACCCATCAGGCTGAGTTATTGTACAGCCAAGGATCTCATCAACAGGAAAATCCAATCTGTAACTATTCCACAATGACCATTGGCCCATAAAGCAATGGTTTATTTCCACATAAAAAACAGGATTTTTCTATTCACTTGGTTTTGGTGTGTTTTTATTAGCCAAAATAATGACTTTGTGGAAAAAAGAGAAGAGAAGAGGGGGAGGATAAGGCGTATTTGCAAACATCTTGGGCGTCACTTCACTACAGGTATAGAAGGGAACTCGGTTATGGATTCCTTCAGTCCAGTTGATTCCGGAGACTATGGATTCCCTTTTTTAGCCCTCAAAGAGGAATGGACTTGTCTGGTGAAAGCTACCTATCTAGGTGTCATGGCCTCCAAGAGGTGGCAGTGAATGTAGGTGCGTAGATTAGGATAGCCAGAGATGGACAGAAGTACCAGATGCAAGTACGTACCATATGTTCTGTAGCAGTAGCCCATGCAACTACTACGGAGTCTTGTCTGGGTTGGGCCAATTCTCCAAAGGGAATTGTTAGCAAAGAAATGTGTGGACATTGGCCAAGGGGTCATAGAAAGGGTTTGGAGAATGAACACGCAACAGAGAGTTTTTCTTGGGTAGCAGCATTTATAACAGGTGGCCCATTTTGGTCTTTGAGATGGGACCCCCCTCTTTCCAATGTATGCCACTGTTCAATGACATGGTGATAAGATGGAACCAAGGCCAAGACCAAGGAATTCAATGGCAAAGGTAAATCTTCCATGGATCTCAAGGGTCAAAAAAGGAGTTGGGACTTTCAAAAGGTTGTAACCAGGATCAAAGAGAGAACACTAAGCTGACGAGGGCAAGGACGATGTCACTTTCCATAGGGCAGAGTAGGACTCAGGTCTACAATTCTTTGTGTACACCTCCCAACAACCCCTTGTAAATAAGCCCTTCAAATTTGGGTACCATTATTATGTTAGTGCCCACCAGTGGTGTTCTGGTGGGCAACTCCAACATTGATAGATCATAACCAGATATGGCCAAGCACAGAGATCAGGGGGACACCAATATGGAACAGAACAATGGAACTGGACCACAAAGAGAGCAGGAAGTAGAAGAGTAACCCATTGGAAAGTGTAAAATAAATTTTGGTGTTAGTTTGGTGTACTATTGCGGTCTAGGAATACCATGGTTTAAGCAGGATGGTTGTTGACGCCCTTCTAGGGCACTTGGGCCTCCAGATCCACTGTAGCTAAATAATCTCTTAGGTGGGCAAACGTCTTGGGCCACCAGATTCAATGGCCACCTAAGATGTTGGTCATCACTAGTGCTAATGGAAAGGGGAGGTCTCCACTGTGGATCATCAGGCTGTCCGGAAATTTTATGGACCTAGCTGTTCATCCCAACAGTTTTCCCACCTGGGCAGCCCCAAGTTATCTGTTACGGTCTCGGGAAACTGCAGGCAGCAACAAATCCCCCCTTCAAATAAATTGGTGACTATGTAATACTTGGTCCTCGGGTCCTGAACAGTGGTGCTCACTCTTTACAGGAACAGTCTGCCCTGGTGAGTCCCAATTTCCAATGATGTCATGGGGACTTCACCACAGAACATTGCAGTCATGCAAGGTCAACATATACCACAAGGCCATGGTGACCCTTCCCTCGGGAAGTCTGCACTTCACTCCATGGATATCTGCTCTGAAGATTTTGGGATGATCTTGGCCTAAGGCACTCTTCTTGTGACAATGACGGCCATACAATTTGACGACTGCTTTTGGCAATCTAGATGTCGGCCCATATTTACGATGAGTTATTTCCCGTTTGTCTTGAAGTGACCTTGACCCTGTTGAGCCGGTTAATCAGAAGTCAGGCTGGGGGTTGGGTGGTACTTGTCAAGGCAGGTGGGTCAACTCATTGTGCAAGAGCCTGGCGTAAAGTTGGGAAACATTGAGGTAGGCCTTGGGTTGGGTTCAACTGACTGAAACAATTAAGGAACATTGACAATTGGACAAGTTCAGACAATGGAGGTGCATTGTTCTAAGTGTCAAGACGTTCCATCACTCGCCCCCATACACGAGGACTTAAGAAAATCATCGGTGACAAATCTAAATATTATTATAAAGTCCATGAATGGTGGGAGAGTAAGAACGTGAAGAAGAGATTAAGACGATAAGATCCTTCAAGAATATCAGCGTCGTCACCGCATTCCATGCCGTGGAGCTTCAGCAGACCACTCCTGTTATTACACTGCTCTACCAGTAGGGGGAGGTGTGCGTTCATTTTAGCACGGTTTAACCCTTTTGGTGTCAAATAAATATTTATCTGCTGTAATCTCTTTGATGTTGAGCATGTTTATTTTGTAGCTGTGTCTGAATTTTCGGGCCACTGCTTTGTAAATCGAATGGCTGAACTTGGATTCATGAGGGAATCTGAAGGAGTCTGGAATAAATAATTACAATAGGAAATTCCCTTATTTTTTTATTGGAGTTTCCCTTTAAACATTAAAGGGATAGTAGCTTGCTTTATTTTAGCGTTATGTTGGGCAGGTTTATTGGAAACTCTCAACAAGTATGAAGTATAAAAGAAGTCGGCTTTATACTATTATATTAGATTTATTCTTATATTTTATACTTTTATATTAGATTTCATTCTTTTTTATATTATATTTTATTGTTATGTTTTATATTTTTATATTATATTTTAGACTATTATTATATACTTTAGACTTTAATATTATATTTTACACAGTGGCGTAACTAGGAATGGCAGGGCCCCGTGGCAAACCTTTGACCCAGACCAACCGCCCCCCCATCCGCATTCCTGCACGCACTATTATGCCCCATAGTGGCCCCTGCACACAGTATTATGTCCCATAGTTGCCCCTGCACACAGTATTATGCCCCATAGTGGCCCCTGCACACAGTATTATGCCCCATAGTGGCCCCTGCACACAGTATTATGTCCCATAGTTGCCCCTGCACACAGTATTATGCCCCATAGTGGCCCCTGCACACAGTATTATGCCCCATAGTGGCCCCTGCACACAGTATTATGCCCCATAGTGGCCCCTGCACACAGTATTATGCCCCATAGTGGCCCCTGCACACAGTATTATGTCCCATAGTGGCCCCTGCACACAGTATTATGCCCTATAGTGGCCCCTGCACACAGTATTATGCCCCATAGTTGCCCCTGTACACAGTATTATGCCCCATAGTGGCCCCTGCACACAGTATTATGCCCCATAGTTGCCCCTGTACACAGTATTATGCCCCATAGTGGCCCCTGCACACAGTATTATGCCCCATAGTGGCCCCTGCACACAGTATTATGCCCTATAGTGGCCCCTGCACACAGTATTATTCCCCATAGTGGCCCCTGCACACAGTATTATTCCCCATAGTGGCCCCTGCACACAGTATTATGCCCCATAGTGGCCCCTGCAAACAGTATTATGCCCCATAGTGGCCCCTGCACACAGTATTATGCCCTATAGTGGCCCCTGCACACAGTATTATTCCCCATAGTTGCCCCTGCACACAGTATTGTGCCCCATAGTGGCCCCTGCACACAGTATTATGCCCCATAGTGGCCCCTGCACACAGTATTATCCCCCATATTGCCCCCTGCACACAGTATTATGCCCCATAGTGGCCCCTGCACACAGTATTATGCCCCATAGTGGCCCCTGCACACAGCATTATACCCCATAGTGGCCCCATCACCCAGTATTATGCTCCATTGTGGACACTCATTAGCAATTATTATACTCTGAGGTCTTTTCAGACCCCAGAGTATAATAATCGGAGACTGAGAGGGGGATACCAACATAAACACTGTTACTTACCTATCCCTGCACTCCTCCGCTATCTTCAATGACGTCAGGGACGTCATGTGACTGGGGCCCTGTGTCACGACGCATAAGGATGCAGGCCCTGGTCATGTGACATCTAAGACGTCGAACAAGTAGGCCCCAAAGCCTTTGCGGAGCGTGGAGAGGTAAGTAACACTCTTTGTTATGTTCGCTTACCTCTCCCGGGCCTCCGATCATTATACTCGGGGGTCTGAAAAGACCCCTGAGTATAATAATGATGTTTGTGGGGCCCGCGGTGTCACTTACCGATCCCAGCCCCTGCCAGGATCGGTAAGTAAGTAGGGCCCATTACTCTAGCCGGTAACGGCCTATTAAAAAAAAACACAGTGGTGGTGGCTGTCGCCGGCCCCCTAATGTCCCGGGCCCTGTGGCAGCTGCCTCCGGGGCCTCCCCGGTAGTTACGCCCCCTGATTTTTTACCTTTACATTCTATTTTACTTATATATTTTACGCTACTATATTACATTTTATTCTAATATATTATATTTTAGACTTTAATATATTTTATACTATTACATTATATTTTAGCCTAATATTATATTTTACACCTTCACCTTATATTTTAGAATTTTATATTATATGTTAGACTTTAATATGATATTTTAGACATTTATCTATTACACTATTTTACACCTTTACATTGTATTTTACAGTTGAATATTTTATCATTTTACATTTTATTTTATACCTTTATATTATGCCATTCTGGTAATGTAGAGTATTTTTTGTCACATTGTGAAGCCTTTTTCTCCTGCGTTGCTGCGGCATGGCATCTATTGTTCTCCGTTATCAGCCACTCCAAGCTGGGCCGAGAATGAAGGTAATCATTGGAAGGTGTCAGAACTAAGATGAAGCAGAGCTGGTCCAGCTGGTGATCACACTATTTCCTCCATGTCACAGGCAGACAGCGAGATCTTCATCTAACAGCACCTTATATCTCAGCTTCTTCCAGGACTTGGAGTGAGAACCAGGAAACTCAAGAGGAACGCTGCATTTGTACAGGGAAGGAGGACTTTGTCAAACAGCATCTCATAGCTCATCATCCTGGAATCCTTTATGGAATTTTGCCGTCAAGTGTACATAGTTGCATTATCCGTTGGTTAAAGCTTTCATGAACCAGGAGGCTCAGGATGAACACTGATTTAGCACAGTGGAGTTCTGCTATCATATACAGCTAAAGAAAGTCTGCGATGTGAGGACCTCATCAAACAGAACCTCGTATCCCATCATCTTGGAATATATAATATTGTGAAAGGAATATTGCAGGCAACAACGCTCATATCTACAATGTGAACGGATTTAGGCTTAAAGGGAGTGTGTCACCAGATATCAATCAAGCCTGCAGATAGATAGGTTAGGGTCACCCGAATCATTTGGCGTTTCCCCCTCGTGAATCGGAGCCTCTGTTGCCGAGATATTGCTGTTTTGTCAATATGCAAATGAGCTCTTTGCAGCAACAAGAGCGCCGCCATTGCCCCAAAGAGCTCATTTGCATGTTGACAAAAACAGTGATATCTCAGCAACAGAGGCTCCGATTCACGAGGGGAAAACACCGTTTTTTTCAGGTGACCTTAACCAATCAATCTGCATGTTGGGTTGATAAGGTGGGTTCGGATGACAGACCCCTTTAAGTCAACCATGAGCTCAAGATGAACACTACTGGACACGTGTATGGGCGAAGATGGTGAACTACTACTTTTTAGGTAAGTATCAGTCACCACAATGCTTCTATCTTGCAGGCAGATCCATATTGTGAGGGCTTCATCTAACAGCACCTTACATCTCACCATATCTTCAGGAATCCTATAAGTATGACATGGTGGATGGAATATTGCAGGAAGCTACACTCACATCTACATAGACTGGAATGTACCAGGGAGCTCAGGATGAACACAGTGTTAGGACAAGGTAGAGCATCGATTTGCAAAGACAGCTGCACTCACTCCATTGCTAACTGTTACATGGATGTAGGTGATAGTGAACCAGGAGGCTCAGGATGAACACTGTTATAGATTTATGGGGCTTCTTGGAATAGAACTTGTAATAACAAGTTTTCTTCATGTCCCAGTTCTCGACACTCCGGCATCGTCCAAGAACATTCCTTCTGCTCCTTACTGTAATAAAGGGGACTGGAAAAGGCCAGATCGGCCAAATGCTGCCAATAATAGAAGAAGGGTTCTTGTGAAAATCAAATATTGCAGCACAAATAGCAGGTCCCGGGGGGCTGGGGGGCCACAAATCTCAGGATGCGGTGTATTGGCATTGCTATGTCTATGGGAGGATCAGGAGTATATATATATATATATATATATGTATATATATATATATATATATATTGTAGACGCTCCTACTGAGGTTATAATGGCATAAAGTAGGGTGAAAAAATTGTGCCTCAAGGGGAGCATAAACTATACCCCAAAATGAGTGTCTTAAAATGTTGCAGAGACAAAGGGTTAATGCGAAGCCTCAGGACTCCCATCTATATCAGAGGCCCCCGTCTTCCATGGACCATTCATAATACCTGTGCTCTCGGTGGCCAAAAATATGGCACATTTAAAGCAACTTTTTTGATGGTTCAGTGGTGTTATCTATAGAGGTGTTATCTTCTATTGTAATACTATCTGTGATGTAAATGAGGTGACTGCTGCAACGAAAACCTCTATAGAATTGGAAAGTGTTAGCCTATTATTAGGCTTAGTGGCCAGATGGAATTTTGCAGGATTTATTACTTATATAGGCTGTCCTAACTTATTTCCAGATCCCATCTCGCCATACAAACCCTTGATCTTCTCCCGTCCAACGCCACCCCCATCATTCGACCTCCACCACCCCAGGACAAGCACATTCACTTATCTTTGCCCTTCCTCGTTCATCTATGCCACTGTGACAAGTAGGTCAAAGAAGCTATCTCAAGATCCTTAGGGTTCTCCAAGTAGCACCTCATCACTCTTCTCTTATTCCCTTCCAAACTCATTGAACAACACCCAGTGATGGACTGGGGTTCACTGAGCCCACCAGATACAATGATTTTAGGGTCCACCCTCCAATAACATTCTAGGAAACAGACCCTGGTTCCCTTCACATTGGGGTGTCTTCTGTTGGGTGGACAACCATTGTGCTAGAGCTCGGGCCCACTGGAGGATCCTCTGGCCAGTCCGACACTGACAACACCTTCACTCTTAAAGTACCTCTGTTACGTTTTCTCTAGAGAGGAATCTTAAGCTGCAAATGGCTTCCAAGGAGTCTGGGTCCCTTGGTTTTCACCCTTTTCCAGAAGAAGGTATGGACTTGGCTGCAGGAGGATCTTCAAGGTTGTAGTCCATACTGTGGTCCAATGGTTGGCAGTGATGAGAAGACTGGAACAAGATCAGACAGTGAGCGTGGAATAGGACCATAGAGGAAAGGCAATAATGGAGGGGCAGGTTATAATCAGGAGCATATTGTGTGGTTGCCCAGGGCCCGAGGCTGCAAGGGGGCCCACCAGCAAGTACTTGCACATTTCCCCTCATTATAAATTACTGTGGCAGGGCTCAGGCTGCAGAGTATAATCAGCCCAGGGGAAGGTGAGTAAAGATAACAAACAGTCGTACTCACCTCCCATGGTCTCCCCACGGGTCCCTGTCCTCTTCAGGCCTTCTGAATGACGTCAGGAAGCACCAAAACTTGTGATTAGGAATCAGCAGTTATATGGGTCCCACCGGTGTCATAATGTCATGACTCTGACGTGATTTAGGAGGCTGGATAAGGCCTGAAGAGGACGGGTACTCATGCCGGAGCCCCGGGCAGGTGAGTAAATTTACTCACCTCCCCTTGCCATGTAATTGTGCCAAACCCCATCATTCAGACCCTAGACTCCATAATTCACACCCCAGGCCTGAAGAGGACGGGTACTCATGCCGGAGCCCCGGGCAGATGAGTAAGTAAATTTACTCACCTCCCCTTGCCATGTAATTGTGCCAAACCCCATAATTCAGACCCTAGACTCCATAATTCACACCCCAGATCAGACCTCTAAAATTCGGAACCCATAGACCCAAGACTAGACACCATCATTCAGAACATAGATCAGACCCTATACGTCAGACCCCAGTCTAGACATCATTATCCATTTTCAGATTCAATTCAGACTTTAAAATTTAGACCACATCACAGACCCCATAATTTAGGCCTAAGACTCATAACTCAGACCCCAGACCATAATTGAAACTGTAGACTCAGAAACTACACCCCTATCGATAACATAATTCAGACCCCAGACCAGACAATAGACTAAACCTCATAATACAGACTCTAGATCAAACTCCAGAATGCATTATTACTCAACTCTCGTCAGTCTGGGCTCCTCTCCTTTAGGCTCCTCCCATAACCTGCCCCTGATTTTGTAGGACATCCCCCGAGGAATAAATAACCAAGACTGTCTTTAAAAATACAGACAACCCATCACATTCTGGACTGTTGGGACAGGGTCTTCCTCTTTATCCAACATGAGGATATTTTTCTTGCTTGCCAGATTAGTAGGATTTCTGGATCCCCACTTGCCATATGAATTGAATTTGCATTGCTATAGTCTGCGCTCCATCTCCTTCACATGGAAGCTGTATATACCAAAGAGACAGATAGTCTGCTGTATGTAGATATATATATACAGAGACTTCTCATCCAGAATCCTTTGCGCTTCAAGATATTTCATAAAGTCGGGCCTAAGTCCCATTTAAATACCAATCTATTATTGCACCATCTCTGCAAACATCCCAGTAAGACCTTCAATCCAGTCAGTGATTGAGGAGGTGGCGGGGATGGCGCGGCGCAGGCAGGAGGATGCACAGCTGTGCAAATGGCACCTCAGCACCTGCGTTATTGCACCAGCCGGGGTCTAGGAATCATATGGGGGAATGATGGGCCACAAGCTATATGGTGCAATGGACCGATCCTAGTGTGTCCAAAAAGAAGCATATATTTATGGAGGTGTAGACTTTTGCAATCAATTTTATATTGCTATCATTTGAAATGAAGCAAGTTTGCAAATAGTATAATATTCTGCCGTTTGATGTATACAGCCCCTATGCAGGTTTATGTCACACCACGCTCACAGATTACAAACAAACTGTGCGGGTTGCCGGATCCTACTATCTATCCCTATCTGGTATCAACATACACATAGGGGAATGCACACATAGGCGTGCAAAGGAGATGTGAACACAAAACGGAAGGAGGTCTCCAGGTCAAAAGGATGCAATGGAATAGGAAGGGTCTTCAGAATGGTGGAGGTCCAATACCTGGCACCCCCACCGATCAGCCAACTGAAGCGGCTGCAGCATTTATACAAGTGCTGTGGCCTCTTCATTGCATACCAAGTATAGGGGTTGTGCTTGTTATTGCAGCTTGGCCCCATTCACTTAAATGGGACTGAGCCGCAGCATGGTCATGTGACGGTTGGGCATGCCATAACTGACTTGAGAAGAGGAAGCAGAACTCACCCAAACTGATCGGTGGAGGTCCCAGGTGTTGGACTTTACCAATCAAATAATAATGGTCTGTCCTGAGGTTAAACATAAATTCGATCTGTTTTGACTTTGTTTTTGGCCACTGAGACGCTCAGGTTCTATGTTATGTTGAATTGCTCCAAAACTCTGAGGTGCTCCAATCTCCAGAATAAGTTAAGTGAGGTTTGTGGAGATGTTTTTATTACCTGAAAATGGGATCAGGACAACCAGAAACACATTGTTTTCTTTTCTAAAATAAAAAAATCTATTGAAATGGTGAAGCAAAGTGAAGTGTTTACTGTAGGGTTTGGAGATCCATTGTTGTCACCGCTCAAAAGTAACCAGAATTATTCTGCAGACTTGTAGAGATGAATGGATGTGCCCAACCAGTGCTCCAGCATATCACCCCAGCCCTGCAGATAGATAGGTTACTGTCACCAGACCCCAGCATATCACCCCAGCCCTGCAGATAGATAGGTTACTGTCACCAGAACCAGCATATCACCCCAGCCCTGCAGATAGATAGGTTACTGTCACCAGACCCCAGCATATCACCCCAGCCCTGCAGATAGATAGGTTACTGTCACCAGAACCAGCATATCACCCCAGTCCTGCAGATAGATAGGTTACTGTCACCAGAACCAGTATATCACCCAGCCCTGCAGATAGATAGGTTACTGTCACCAGACCCAGCATATCACCCCAGCCCTGCAGATAGATAGGTTACTGTCACCAGACCCAGTATATCACCCCAGCCCTGCAGATAGATAGGTTACTGTCACCAGAACCAGCATATCACCCAGCCCTGCAGATAGATAGGTTACTGTCACCAGACCCAGCATATCACCCCAGCCCTGCAGATAGATAGGTTACTGTCACCAGAACCAGTATATCACCCAGCCCTGCAGATAGATAGGTTACTGTCACCAGACCCAGCATATCACCCCAGCCCTGCAGATAGATAGGTTACTGTCACCAGACCCAGTATATCACCCCAGCCCTGCAGATAGATAGGTTACTGTCACCAGAACCAGTATATCACCCAGCCCTGCAGATAGATAGGTTACTGTCACCAGACCCAGCATATCACCCCAGCCCTGCAGATAGATAGGTTACTGTCACCAGACCCAGTATATCACCCCAGCCCTGCAGATAGATAGGTTACTGTCACCAGAACCAGTATATCACCCAGCCCTGCAGATAGATAGGTTACTGTCACCAGACCCAGCATATCACCCCAGCCCTGCAGATAGATAGGTTACTGTCACCAGACCCCAGCATATCACCCCAGCCCTGCAGATAGATAGGTTACTGTCACCAGAACCAGCATATCACCCCAGCCCTGCATATAGATAGGTTAGTGTCACCAGAACCAGCATATCACCCCATCCCTGCAGATAGATAGGTTACTGTCACCAGACCCAGCATATCACCCCAGCCCTGCAGATAGATAGGTTAGTGTCACCAGAACCAGCATATCACCCCA
Organism: Leptodactylus fuscus; assembly: GCF_031893055.1. Taxonomy (NCBI): domain Eukaryota; kingdom Metazoa; phylum Chordata; class Amphibia; order Anura; family Leptodactylidae; genus Leptodactylus; species Leptodactylus fuscus. The sequence goes on from NC_134270.1 coordinate 9,431,582, forward strand.
GCCCTGCAGATAGATAGGTTACTGTCACCAGAACCAGCATATCACCCGGCCCTGCAGATAGATAGGTTACTGTCACCAGAACCAGCATATCACCCCAGCCCTGCAGATAGATAGGTTACTGTCACCAGACCCAGCATATCACCCCAGCCCTGCAGATAGATAGGTTACTGTCACCAGACCCAGTATATCACCCCAGCCCTGCAGATAGATAGGTTACTGTCACCAGAACCAGCATATCACCCCAGCCCTGCAGATAGATAGGTTAGTATCACCAGAACTAGCATATCACCCCAGCCCTGCAGATAGATAGGTTAGTGTCACCAGAACCAGCATATCACCCCACCCCTGCAGATAGATAGGTTACTGTCACCAGAACCAGCATATCACCCCAGCCCTGCAGATAGATAGGTTACTGTCACCAGACCCAGCATATCACCCCAGCCCTGCAGATAGATAGGTTACTGTCACCAGAACCAGCATATCACCCCAGCCCTGCAGATAGATAGGTTAGTGTCACCATAACCAGCATATCACCCCAGCCCTGCAGATAGATAGGTTACTGTCACCAGAACCAGCATATCACCCCAGCCCTGCAGATAGATAGGTTACTGTCGCCAGAACCAGCATATCACCCCAGCCCTGCAGATAGATAGGTTACTGTCACCAGAACCAGCATATCACCCCAGCCCTGCAGATAGATAGGTTAGTGTCACCAGAACCAGCATATCACCCCAGCCCTGCAGATAGATAGGTTAGTGTCACCATAAACAGTATATTAACTGTATGTATAGAGGATCACTCAACATTTTGCTACAGGGTCCAGTCTTTCCTGATTTCACATCTGGATGTTGCTGTCTTTCCAAGGAAGTAAGAGACAACGCCCTCATTGCTCCAAATAACTCATTTGCATAATGACAATAAAAAGGGAGGCAGTGATTGACAATGGGGAAACAGTGTTAGATTCAGATGACACTAGCCTATCTATCTGCAGAGTGTGTAGTCCCTGTCCCTTGAAATCAATGATACATTAAGGGATTGTCCATGATGATAAAATCATGGCTGCTCTCATCCAGAAATAGCTCCACACCTGTCTGTGGGTTGTATCTGGAACTCACACATGGGACAGAGATACTCCAAGGTGCTCACCGGAGCTTGCACATGGTCACGTGTTTTATCAGGGCTGTGCACTTTATAAACCCCAGCTTCATTCACCCTATTAGTGAATTCTGTGTTAATAGAGGGGGTGTTCTGTTCAGGACCCATTGGAGAGCCGTTTCGAAGACCATCTGTGGATCTGGAGGACCTGTCCTGTCTTGCACTACACAGACAACTCTTTGAATTTATTGGACACTGTGTAATGCTTAGTTTCTCCTGTGGTGGCGCTGCAGGGAAACTGATCACATACAGCTAGGTTTCCCTGTGTATTAGATCAGATCGCTGGGGATTTCAATAGGTTAGCACTTTGTGATCTCACTAGGGGAACTTTTTGCAATATGTATATTGTCAAGGGACCTTTCAAGGGATTGTTTAAATTGGAAAACCCCTTTAAGTATAAAATTAGGAAAAACCCTTTAAGTACAGACTTCTTTAGACAATAACACCTATAAAATCCCCTAAAAACTGAGTGTTATAGCAAATGCTAAATTACTTCATACATCCATAATAAAACATGACATATGTACTCACTAATATATGGGCCTTATCTTCTATAGAGAATCCCAGAATAGTTAAGGGGGAAAAAAGAGCAAGTGTTTACCAAGTTGCCATCTAAAGTGGTTGCAACTGCTACATGTAAAGATGGAAGAGCAGCTCTGGCAAAAAAACAAAACAAAAAAAAACTACTGCTCTGGCAAGTGGAAAGACTGACATCTAAAGATGGAAGAGCAGCTCTGGAGCACAAACTACTGCTCTGGCAAGGGGAAAGACTGACATGTAAAGATGGAAGAGCAGCTCTAGAGCAAAAAACTACTGCACTAGCCAGTGGAAAGACTGACATCTAAAGATGGAAGAGCAGCTCTGGAGCACAAACTACTGCTCTGGCAAGTGGAAAGACTGACATCTAAAGCTGGAAGAACAGCTCTGGAGCACAAACTACTGCACTAGCAAGTGGAAAGACTGACATGTAAAGATGGAAGAGCGGCTCTGGAGCACAAACTACTGCACTAGCAAGTGGAAAGACTGACATGTAAAGATGGAAGAACAGCTCTGGAGCACAAACTACTGCACTAGTAAGTGGAAAGACTGACATGTAAAGATGGAAGAGCGGCTCTGGAGCACAAACTACTGCTCTGGCAAGTGGAAAGGCTGACATCATTAGATGGAAGAACAGCTCTGGAGCACAAACTACTGCACTAGCAAGTGGAAAGTCTGACATGTAAAGATGGAAGAGCGGCTCTGGAGCAGAAACTACTGCCTGGCAAGTGGAAAGGCTGACATCATTAGATGGAAGAACATCTCTGGAGCACAAACTACTGCACTAGCAAGTGGAAAGACTGACATCTTAAAGATGAAAGAACAGCTCTGGAGCACAAACTACTGCTCTAGCAAGTGGAAAGGCTGACATCATTAGATGGAAGAACATCTCTGGAGCACAAACTACTGCACTAGCAAGTGGAAAGACTGACATCTTAAAGATGAAAGAACAGCTCTGGAGCACAAACTACTGCTCTAGCAAGTGGAAAGACTGACATGTAAAGATGGAAGAGCAGCTCTGGAGCACAAACTACTGCTCTAGCAAGTGGAAAGACTGACATGTAAAGATGGAAGAGCGGCTCTGGAGCACAAACTACTGCCTGGCAAGTGGAAAGGCTGACATCATTAGATGGAATAACAGCTCTGGAGCACAAACTACTGCACTAGCAAGTGGAAAGACTGACATGTAAAGATGGAAGAGCAGCTCTGGAGCACAAATTACTGCTCTGGCAAGTGGAAAGACTGACATGTAAAGATGAAAGAGCAGCTCTGGAGCACAAACTACTGCACTAGTAAGTGGAAAGACTGACATGTAAAGATGGAAGAGCAGCTCTGGAGCACAAACTACAGCACTAGCCAGTGAAAAGACTGACATGTAAAGATGGAAGAGCAGCTCTGAAGCACAAACTACATCACTAGCAAGTGGAAAGACTGACATCTTAAAGATGTAAGAGCAGCTCTGGAGCACAAACTACTGCACTAGCCAGTGAAAAGACTGACATGTAAAGATGGAAGAGCAGCTCTGGAGCACAAACTACTGCACTAGCAAGTGGAAAGACTGACATCTTAAAGATGGAAGAGCGGCTCTGGAGCACAAACTACTGCACTAGCCAGCAGAAAGACTGACATCTAAAGATGGAAGAGCAGCTCTGAAGCACAAACTACAACACTAGCAAGTGGAAAGACTGACATGTAAAGATGGAGAGCAGCTCTGGAGCACAAACTACTGCTCTAGCCAGCAGAAAGACTGACATCTAAAGATGGAGAGCAGCTCTGGAGCACAAACTACTGCTCTGGCAAGTGGAAAGACTGACATGTAAAGATGGAAGAGCAGCTCTGGAGCACAAACTACTGCTCTAGCCAGCAGAAAGACTGACATCTAAAGATGGAGAGCAGCTCTGGAGCACAAACTACTGCTCTGGCAAGTGGAAAGACTGACATGTAAAGATGGAGAGCAGCTCTGGAGCACAAACTACAGCTCTGACAAGTGGAAAGACTGACATCTCATGCAGTCTATACAATATTGAATGTATGTGTCTATAAGGGGTGACATTAGAACACAACTTAGAGACTATAGGCAAAATGATTGGTTTAACCCTTTCCACGAGGGCATCTGGCAGCAATGTTTTTGGTATTATGCGGTATATAGGGGTATTTTCTTTTGTTATCCGCCTGCGGTTTCATCCAGAGCAGCACAGCAGAGGCTCTGTGTGTCCATGTGCGTAGGGCTCAGTAATGCCGGCCAGGTGCTTTCTGGACAATGCCCCAATATATTCCAGCAGCTCGCACTCATCTCTATGGCCTATCCACACTAACCAGGCAATAAAGAGGCGAGCTGTGAGCAGCCAGCACTGGGAACAAGGCGCCTTTCTTCTGGAGCCGCTGCCCGCGGGCCTGAGTCCTGCCTTCCCTTTTCAGCTACTCCGATCCTCTGGAAGAAGTGCTCTGTGACTCCTGAATGGACCCTTGTTTCCCGGGACGGAGCCGGAGCAATGTGAGGGGAGACAGGAAATGTCAGGCTTGACCCTTTCTCTCTCTTTCTCCTTTTCTGGGACTTTGGAATAAAATGGTGACTGTCACAAATTTATAGGGCTGTAAAATATTCCCATCATGCACTTGTGGTTCACACAGGGTGTTTTTTGGCCCCTGTGGGAATTTACGACAATTTCAATTTCAATTTTTGGAATTTATGATTTTGCATTCACATTTTCTCCAGGGTATTGGAATATTAAGGCTATAACATGGCCCTGTGACATCACAGTGATGGTGGTGTGATGTCATCAAGTTGATGGTAGTTGTGTCATCGATGTCTCCTTGTTTGCACAAGCTGCGGAATGTATTAATAGAAAATAGAGAGATGTCTGGAGGAGCAGTCAGTACTGATAACATACTCACCTCTCCTCAGTCCTGGACTATATTGTTGGTTGTGATGCCTGGGAGTGAAGATGGCTGCAAGACGCAGGAATAAGGAGCAGTGAAGGTGTGTGGAGTCTGGTGTGGGGCCTAAATTAATCAAGGGGTCTGGTCTGGGGTCTGTATTAGTTTAGGGGTCTGGTCTGGGGTCTGTATTAGTTTAGGGGTCTGGTCTGGGGTCTGTATTAGTTTAGGTGTCTGGTCTGGGGTCTGTATTAGTTTAGGGGTCTGGTCTGGGGTCTGTATTAGTTTAGGGGTCTGGTCTGGGGTCTGTATTAGTTTAGGTGTCTGGTCTGGGGTCTGTATTAGTTTAGGTGTCTGGTCTGGGGTCTGTATTAGTTTAGGGGTCTGGTCTGGGGTCTGTATTAGTTTAGGGGTCTGGTCTGGGGTCTGTATTAGTTTAGAGGTCTGGTCTGGGGTCTGTATTAGTTTAGGGGTCTGGTCTGGGGTCTGTATTAGTTTAGGGGTCTGGTCTGGGGTCTGTATTAGTTTAGGGGTCTGGTCTGGGGTCTGTATTAGTTTAGGGGTCTGGTCTGGGGTCTGTATTAGTTTAGGGATCTGGTCTGGGGTCTGTATTAGTTTAGGAGGTCTGGTCTGGGGTCTGTATTAGTTTAGGAGGTCTGGTCTGGGGTCTGTATTAGTTTAGGGGTCTGGTCTGGGGTCTGTATTAGTTTAGAGGTCTGGTCTGGGGTCTGTATTAGTTTAGGGGTCTGGTCTGGGGTCTGTATTAGTTTAGGGGTCTGGTCTGGGGTCTGTATTAGTTTAGAGGTCTGGTCTGGGGTCTGTATTAGTTTAGGGGTCTGGTTTGGGGTCTGTATTAGTTTAGGTTTCTGGTCTGGGGTCTGTATTAGTTTAGGAGGTCTGGTCTGAGGTCTGTATTAGTTTAGGGGTCTGGTCTGGGGTCTGTATTAGTTTAGGGGTTTGGTCTGGGCTCTGTATTAGTTTAGGGGTCTGGTTTGGGGTCTGTATTAGTTTAGGTTTCTGGTCTGGGGTCTGTATTAGTTTAGGAGGTCTGGTCTGAGGTCTGTATTAGTTTAGGGGTCTGGTTTGGGGTCTGTATTAGTTTAGGTTTCTGGTCTGGGGTCTGTATTAGTTTAGGAGGTCTGGTCTGAGGTCTGTATTAGTTTAGGGGTCTGGTCTGGGGTCTGTATTAGTTTAGGGGTCTGGTCTGGGGTCTGTGTTAGTTTAGGGGTCTGGTCTGGGGTCTGTATTAGTTTAGGGGTCTGGGCTGGGGTCTGTATTAGTTTAGGGGTCTGGTCTGGGGTCTGTATTAGTTTAGAGGTCTGGTCTGGGGTCTGTATTAGTTTAGGAGTCTGGTCTGGGGTCTGTATTAGTTTAGGGGTCTGGTCTGGGGTCCGTATTAGTTTAGGTGTCTGGTCTGGGGTCTGTATTAGTTTAGGGATCTGGTCTGGGGTCTGTATTAGTTTAGGAGGTCTGGTCTGGAGTCTGTATTAGTTTAGGAGGTCTGGTCTGGGGTCTGTATTAGTTTAGGGGTCTGGTCTGGGGTCTGTATTAGTTTAGAGGTCTGGTCTGGGGTCTGTATTAGTTTAGGTGTCTGGTCTGGGGTCTGTATTAGTTTAGGGATCTGGTCTGGGGTCTGTATTAGTTTAGGAGGTCTGGTCTGGGGTCTGTATTAGTTTAGGAGGTCTGGTCTGGGGTCTGTATTAGTTTAGGGGTCTGGTCTGGGGTCTGTATTAGTTTAGAGGTCTGGTCTGGGGTCTGTATTAGTTTAGGGGTCTGGTCTGGGGTCTGTATTAGTTTAGGGGTCTGGCCTGGGGTCTGTATTAGTTTAGAGGTCTGGTCTGGGGTCTGTATTAGTTTAGGGGTCTGGTTTGGGGTCTGTATTAGTTTAGGTTTCTGGTCTGGGGTCTGTATTAGTTTAGGAGGTCTGGTCTGAGGTCTGTATTAGTTTAGGGGTCTGGTCTGGGGTCTGTATTAGTTTAGGGGTTTGGTCTGGGCTCTGTATTAGTTTAGGGGTCTGGTTTGGGGTCTGTATTAGTTTAGGTTTCTGGTCTGGGGTCTGTATTAGTTTAGGAGGTCTGGTCTGAGGTCTGTATTAGTTTAGGGGTCTGGTCTGGGGTCTGTATTAGTTTAGGGGTCTGGTCTGGGGTCTGTGTTAGTTTAGGGGTCTGGTCTGGGGTCTGTATTAGTTTAGGGGTCTGGTCTGGGGTCTGTATTAGTTTAGGGGTCTGGTCTGGGGTCTGTATTAGTTTAGAGGTCTGGTCTGGGGTCTGTATTAGTTTAGGGGTCTGGTCTGGGGTCTGTATTAGTTTAGGGGTCTGGTCTGGGGTCTGTATTAGTTTAGGGGTCTGGTTTGGGGTCTGTATTAGTTTAGGGGTCTGGTCTGGGGTCTGTATTAGTTTAGGGGTCTGGACTGAGGTCTGTATTAGTTTAGGGGTCTGGTCTGGGGTCTGTACTAGTTTAGGGGTCTGGTCTGGGGTCTGTATTAGTTTAGGGGTCTGGTCTGGGGTCTGTATTAGTTTAGGAGTCTGGTCTGGGGTCTGTACTAGTTTAGGGGTCTGGTCTGGGGTCTGTATTAGTTTAGGGGTGTGGTCTGGGGTCTGTATTAGTTTAGAGGTCTGGTCTGGGGTCTGTATTAGTTTAGGGGTCTGGTCTGGGGTCTGTATTAGTTTAGGGGTCTGGTCTGGGGTCTGTATTAGTTTAGGGGTCTGGTTTGGGGTCTGTATTAGTTTAGGGGTCTGGTCTGGGGTCTGTATTAGTTTAGGGGTCTGGTCTGGGGTCTGTACTAGTTTAGGGGTCTGGTCTGGGGTCTATATTAGTTTAGGGGTGTGGTCTGGGGTCTGTATTAGTTTAGAGATCTGGTCCGGGGTCTGTATTATATACCTCCCAACTTTTGAAGAACTGAAAGAGGGACAAAATGTGCGCCGCAGCAATTTTAGCCCCGCCCACTTTTGTGTTGACTCCACCCACTCGTTAATTTTCCATGTGCCCGCACACAGTATAATCCTCTTACAGTCACCCGTAAATTATATGTCCCCCCTCTATCTCTCCCCCAGTTTCATATACACCCTTCATCTGCCCCCAGTTTCATGTCCCTCTTCCATCTCTGCCCCAGATTCATGTCCCCACATCTCTGCCCCCAGATTCATGTCCCCTCCATCTCTGCCCCCAGATTCATGTCCCACATCTCTGCCCCCAGATTCATGTCCCCCATCTCTGCCCCCAGATTCATGTCCCCACATCTCTGCCCCCAGTTTCATGTCCTCTCCATCTCTGCCCCCAGATTCATGTCCCCCCATCTCTGCCCCCAGATTCATGTCCCCCCCATCTCTGCCCCTAGATTCATGTCCCCACATCTCTGCCCCCAGTTTCATGTCCACTCCATCTCTGCCCCCAGATTCATGTCCCCCACATCTCTGCCCCTAGATTCATGTCCCCACATCTCTGCCCCCAGTTTCATGTCCACTCCATCTCTGCCCCCAGATTCATGTCCCTCCATATCTGCCCCCAGATTCATGTCCCCACATCTCTGCCCCCAGTGTCATGCCGTCCTCTCCATCTCTGCCCCCAGTGTCATGCCGTCCTCTCCTTCATCTGCCCCCAGATTCACGTTCCACCTCCACATTAAACTTACCTTCTCCTCCGCTCCCTCGCCGCTCTCTGCCCGCCTCTCTCGCTGACACATGCGGCTGAAGGAAGGAGCTGACACAGGTCAGCTCCTCGCTTCGCCGCTGCCTGCCTCTCTCTCTGACACATGCGGCTGAAGCTGCTCGCGTGCTCGCTTCGCCGCTGCGTCTTTCTCTCGCTGACACATGCGGCTGAAGCGAGGAGCTGACCTGTGTCAGCTCCTCGCTTCGCCGCTGCCGCCGGCTCCTGGCTTGTACATCGCGTCTACAAGCCAGGAGCCGGCGGCAGCGGCGAAGCGGTCTGGGGTCTGTATTAGTTTAGGGGTCTGGGGTCTGTATTAGTTTAGGCGTCTAATCTGGGGTCTGTATTAGTTTAGGGGTCTGGTTTGGGGTCTGTATTAGTTTAGAGGTCTGGCCTGGGGTCTGTATTAGTTTAGGGGTCTGGTCTGGGGTCTGTATTAGTTTAAGGGTCTGGTCTGGGGTCTGTATTAGTTTAGGGGTCTGGTCTGGGGTCAGTATTAGTTTAGGGGTCTGGTCTGGCGTCTGTATTAGTTTAGGGGTCTGGTCTGGGGTCTGTATTAGTTTAGGGGTCTGGTCTGGGGTCAGTATTAGTTTAGGGGTCTGGTCTGGCATCTGTATTAGTTTAGGGGTCTGGTCTGGGGTCTGTATTAGTTTAGGGGTCTGGTCTGGGGTCTGCATTAGTTTAGGGGTCTGGTCTGGGGTCTGTATTAGTTTAGGGGTCTGGTCTGGGGTCTGTATTAGTTTAGGGGTCTGGTCTGGGGTCTGTATTAGTTTAAGGGTCTGGTCTGGGGTCTGTATTAGTTTAGAGGTCTGGTCTGGGGTCTGTATTAGTTTAGAGGTCTGAGGTCTGTATTAGTTTATGGGGTTCAGTCTGGGCAGTCTTAGTTCTGACAGTTCAGACAAGAAACCCTGAGACAGGCTGCCCCCACTATTGGGCCCCAGGAGCCTACATAAGTAACCTTGAAGCTGTTACTTGCATACCTCCCAACCAGTGGCGTAACTAGGAATGGCGGGGCCCCGTGGCGAACTTTTGACATGGGGCCCCCCCCCCCATCCCAACTGACGCCGAAGACCTCGACCGACCCCCTCCTCCACACTCTATTATGTCCCTTACTTGCCCCTGCACACACAGTATTAACCCCAATAGTGTCCCCTGCACATACAGTATTATCCCCAATAGTGTCCCCTGCACACACAGTATTAACCCCAATAGTGTCCCCTGTACACAGTATTATGTTCCTCTGTGGACACCCATAAACAATTATTATACTCTGGGGTCTTTTCAGACCCCAGAGTATAATAATCGGAGACCCGGGAAATAAAAACATAAAAAAAAAAAAAACACTGTTGCTTCTTACCTGTTCCCCGGCTCCTGTGCTGTGCTGTCCTCCTGTGCTGTGCTGTCCTCCTCTCGCGTCCTTCGTTAATGATGTCGGACGTCACATGACCCGGGAAGCATGCCGGGTTCATGTGACGTCAGACAGCAGTAGGACGGAGGCCTGGCAGGATCGCGGAGAGGTAAGTAACAGTTTTTTATGTTACCTTACCTCTCCGGTGCGCCGATCATTATACTCGGGGGTCTGCAAAGACCCCCGAGTATAATGATAGCCCTTGTAGGGCCCGCGGTGTCACTTGCCGATCCCGGCCCAGCCAGGATCGGCAAGTGAATAGGGCCCGTAACTGCCTATTGAAAAAAAAACGCAGCGGTAGCGGCTGTCACCGGGCCCCCTAATGGCCCGGGCCCTGTGGCAGCTGCTACTGCTGCTACCACGGTAGTTACGCCCCTGCTCCCAACCATCTCTGTGTGGGAAAGTCCTGGATTCCGGGTCCTGTCCCACTGTCCTGGTTATTGGGAGGTATGTCCTGATTTCAATGTATGTGTCCAGGGACATTAAACTGTGAGGGCAGCTGGAGGGGGACATTATAATGCCGGGGAAGGTAGAGGGGGACAATAAACTGGGGCAACTGTTCCTTTTCTGTCCTTCGATAGTTGGAAGGTATGTAGTAGTTCAGGGTACTCATGGCCAAAATTTCCCCAATAGTGGCTGAAAACTAGGACCAAAATAACACTCAGGGAAGAGAACATCTAGATTGTCCCATATTGACTGTGGTGGAAAGGGACAAATCACTAGAGGAGGAAATGAAGAGCACATTGTAGAGAGCCATGTGAAAAGACACTGTATCTGAAGGTTTGTGCCGCAACCATTGTCTGTTCAACCACCCATTGTCTTCTGTGTCTTTCATTACATCAAGGACATCCCAACCACCATCAGCCCAGACAGCCACACTATGGCATGCCCAGGCAGACTTCTACCATCCACACTGGTGCATCCCTCTCAACACTGTGCTGCTCTAGGGTTTGTGAAAAATTTTGGCACCAATGCAATCAAGACCCGCAAGGAAGAGGTCACCATCTTAGGTTGATTTTACACTAACTGAGTCTCAGTCGTGCATAGACCCCTGTACGCGGAAATATAAAAAAGTGACAGGTGTCAGAATATGGGAACTCCAAGAATTTTTTTTTGGAAAAGTTTGGGATTTGGATGGTCTGTATCCCTTCAGGCTCTCCCACCGGCTCAAAATAATGGAGAGTCGGACCGCTAATACAGCAGCTACACGAGGACACTGGTGGACCCCATTGTCTTTAATGAGGTCCACTGGGTGTCCACTGTTTTTCATACTGAAACCGGTGGAGAGAAAGGTCCTCCATGCTGGACGTTTCTCTCCACCATTTTTGGCCGTTTAGCATGAGATGTTCTGGTGTGGTCCATTTTGGCGTAGGATGAAGCGGACTATGTGTACTATTACGTCCTATATAATAAGGCAGGTCGTAGAATCTTGCAGAATGCTTTGTGTTCCCCCCGGAATCTCCCGATACACCTTCTGAGAAGTCGCTTAGTGTGCGCTATACATAGGAGGCGCGGGTAAGTCTTGTCTCTATCAGGTGCTCTTCCCTTTGAATTGCTTTTCCCACAGTCATGAAAGAGAAGTCAATGGGATAACATTATGTGTATTGCGGTAAGAAGTGGCAGAATGCGATCTGAAAAGCATAAATTAAAAGCGATCGTGTTTTATACGCCAAATAAAGGCGGCTTTCTATCTTATATTGCATGACAGCCAATGACAAAGGACTCTTCCAGGCTGCCTTAATTGCATAAGGAGAATGCACCGTTGTCTATAAAACCTCCTCTTACAGGCGGCCTGTCTGTGCGCTTTCTCTAATTCACCTGTCCTTGCTCTGTCATTCCCATTATTGTCTGCTTGTCACATCCCGCTATAGAAAGTCCCACATTTCTCCGCTGCAGTACAAAAACACAACTTACTGCTCTACAACAGGCGCCGACGATTACTTGTTTGTTATTATCAGCCTTTATTTGGAAAGTGCCTACTCGTTCTGTAGAGCGGCACTAGGGGAACGCACGGGGCTGGTGACTCGCTATGAAACCATACACAGTCTCACAATGCCAGAAACCGGGTATTCTGACGAATTAGCATCTGATTCACATCTGATCTGCTGCAGGAAAGCTCAGGATAGGTAAAACGGGCAACTACCAAGATGAAAGGAGAAAGGAACAGGGTATGGGGTTAAAATTTTATCTGCACTTTAGGGCTGAAGGGGGGTGCTTAAGATATAAACCATCCTCGAACATATAAACCATGACCTTCAACCATCCACAAAGATGTCAACCATGACTTCCAACCATCCTTGAAGTTATAAACCATGGCCTCCCACCATCCTTAAAGATATCAACCATGACTTCCAGCCATCATTGAAGATATCAACCATGACCTTCAACTATCCACGAAGATATAAACCATGACTTTCAATCATCCTCGAAGATATAAACCATGACCTCCAACTTATCCTCAAAGATATCAACCATGATCTTCAACCATTCTCGAAGATATCAACCATGACCTTCAACCATCCAAGAAGATATCAACTATGACCTTAAATCATCCTCGAAGATATAAACCATGACCTCCAACTTATCCTCAAAGATATCAACCATGATCTTCAACCATCCTCAAAGATATGAACCAGGACCTTCAACTTATGCTCAAAGATATCCACCATGACCTTCAACCATCCAAGAAGATATCAACTATGACCTTAAATCATCCTCGAAGATATCAACCATTTCCTTCAACTATCCTCGAAGATATCAACCATGACCTTCAACCATCCTCAAAGATATGAACCAGGACCTTCAACTTATGCTCAAAGATATCCACCATGATCTTCAACCATCCTCGAAAATATCAACCATTTCCTTCAACTATCCTCGAAGATATCAACCATGACCTTTAACCATCCTCGAAGATATGAACCTGGACCTTCAACCATCCTCGAAGATGTCAACTATCACCTTCAGCCATCCTCGAAGATATCAACCATGACCTTCAACCATTCTCGAAGATATCAACCATGACCTTCAATTAACCTCGAAGATATCAATCATGACTTCCAACCATCCTCAAAGATATCATCCATGACCTTCCAGCCCACTTGACATGTACATCGTAGTCCATTCCAGTATCCCCCATATTTTTTTAATAGGTGGTATGGTTCAGGATTTTGGGTGACATCAGGTTTTGGGATAAAGTTTGGCCAAATTGTTTGTACACCTAAACCATCCATTTACAAAGGTCATGAGCCAACACAAGTAATCGCAAGAAGAGCACACTTGTGTTAGGCGGACTGGTTCCAGGATTTTCAAAAATTTTGTGTTTTACCAAACCTTAAATTTTGTGGGTTGGTCTCTTAAATCCATCAAAATGGCAGCCAACAGGTAAGTTTTTCTGATGACCGCCTGATCTATGGCCTATAATCTCCGGCTAGGTATAATGGACATCTACCCAGAAGGGGATGGAAAGGAACAGGTTTTGGGGTTAAAATTTTGTCCACACTTAAAGGGGGCTCTTCAGATGGCTTGATGGACGAAGACATCAACCATGACCTTCCAGCCCACCTGGCTTACTTCTTAGTAAATTCCATTATCCTCCATCTTTTCTTAACAGGCAGCATAGTTTAGGATTTTGGGTGGCATCAGGGATTGTTACAAATTTCTAAAATTTTCCAAAGTTCTACCGAATCCAAACGTTTAGAGTTTGTCTTTGTCTAATCCAGCAAAATGGTGACCAGTTGGCCACCATTGTGCTGTGCAATTTTTGACAGATCTAACGTTCCATTTGTAACAATCCGTTCCGTTCCATTTTTCTATTTACTATGGCTGAGGGTCGCAAATTTTGCAACTGGTTTTAAAACCTATGTGGTTTTATAGGGAAGGGTTAGGGCTCAGGTTGCACTTTTCTACTACATGACACCATGAACAAAGAAGTGGATGAACCCTCTCCTCCAGTGTAATGGAGTTATCTTCCACAAGTTGCTGGTGAGGAACATGTGCCAGGAATGTCCATTCTTGTGTGTAAGGTGACATGAGCCCCCACCTGTACAGGACCCCACTGAAATTATGGGTATGAGGCTCTGAATTATCTATATGACCTCCATAACTCATCATATACAATGGCCACTTACTGGATTATTCGAGGAACTTCCTGGGATCTTCTCATCTACAACAGACAAAAAGAGAGGTCCTTGTTTCTTCAGGCCTTGGGAAGTCCCGGCTGAAATGAAATAATCCCAAACATAAAACAACTCAGAGGTTTTCTTCTGTCTGTCTGTAGAGCGCAGACGTTCCAGGAGGTCTATAGAGACAGACACAATTACATACTATGGCCATAAACCTCATGTTGGTTTCCAGATGCCACGTCAGGTCTCACAATATATATATATTTGCATTTTCTTGAACAGCCACAAACTGTGAGAAATCCATAAAATAATCCAAGACCTGTCTAAACAGATTGTGTATGTAACAGGGGGAAGAGGGAGCCATGAGTCTGCACCATACACATGTTCTGAGGCTTCTAAGTAGAAGTGGCAGTATTATAGTAGTTATATTCTTGTACATAGGAGGTAGTATTATAGTAGTTATATTCTTGTACATAGGAGTAGTATTATAGTAGTTATATTCTTGTACATAGGAGCAGTATTATAGTAGTTATATTCTTGTACATAGGAGTAGTATTATAGTAGTTATATTCTTGTACATAGGAGCAGTATTATAGTAGTTATATTCTTGTACATAGGAGTAGTATTATAGTAGTTATATTCTTGTACATAGGAGTAGTATTATAGTAGTTATATTCTTGTACATAGGAGCAGTATTATAGTAGTTATATTCTTGTACATAGGAGGTAGTATTATAGTAGTTATATTCTTGTACATAGGAGTAGTATTATAGTAGTTATATTCTTGTACATAGGAGCAGTATTATAGTAGTTATATTCTTGTACATAGGGCAGCATTATAGTAGTTATATTCTTGTACATAGGAGCAGTATTATAGTAGTTATATTCTTATACATAGGAGCAGTATTATAGTAGTTATATTCTTGTACATAGGAGGTAGTATTATAGTAGTTATATTCTTGTACATAGGAGGTAGTATTATAGTAGTTATATTCTTGTACATAGGAGTAGTATTATAGTAGTTATATTCTTGTACATAGGAGTAGTATTATAGTAGTTATATTCTTGTACATAGGAGCAGTATTATAGTAGTTATATTCTTGTACATAGGAGCAGTATTATAGTAGTTATATTCTTGTACATAGGAGGTAGTATTATAGTAGTTATATTCTTGTACATAGGAGCAGTATTATAGTAGTTATATTCTTGTACATAGGAGCAGTAGTATAGTAGTTATATTCTTGTACATAGGAGCAGTATTATAGTAGTTATATTCTTGTACATAGGAGGTAGTATTATAGTAGTTATATTCTTGTATATAGGAGTAGTATTATAGTAGTTATATTCTTGTACATAGGAGCAGTATTATAGTAGTTATATTCTTGTACATAGGAGTAGTATTATAGTAGTTATATTCTTGTACATAGGAGGTAGTATTATAGTAGTTATATTCTTGTACATAGGAGGTAGTACTATAGTAGTTATATTCTTGTACATAGGAGTAGTATTATAGTAGTTATATTCTTGTACATAGGAGGTAGTATTATAGTAGTTATATTCTTGTACATAGGGGCAGTATTATAGTAGTTATATTCTTGTACATAGGAGTAGTATTATAGTAGTTATATTCTTGTACATAGGAGTAGTATTATAGTAGTTATATTCTTGTACATAGGAGGTAGTATTATAGTAGTTATATTCTTGTACATAGGAGCAGTATTATAGTAGTTATATTCTTGTACATAGGAGTAGTATTATAGTAGTTATATTCTTGTACATATGAGCAGTATTATAGTAGTTACATTTTTGTCTGTAGGGTTACTATTATAATCTATATGATGTTCTTCAGAGTTAGTCTGTCCTAGACCTTAGTACTGATGCATTTGGAAGTGTTTACATGGCTCATCTGAACAAAAAATTACCGTTTGCCGGCAGTATGTCTTTGTGTGAACAGGCATGTACTAGTCATTTGCTCTGGACACTGCAGAACACATGTAGTTATTGTACAATGTAAATGCTCTTCTTGCCATCCTTAGCCTTGCTACATGTCAGTCAGCACTTCTATTTATCTAATGTTCTTACTGTGTCAATGGACCCTTCTTAAAGCAGAAAACCTGGAGATATTGTGATTTGTGGCCACTTTACGGCTTTAGATTTAATTTCTACAGCCAGTCAATTCTGTAGATTAAGGTGAAGGTTCACATGTACCCTGGGGCTGCAGCGAGATGAATGGACAGACAAGCAGAACCTGTGTTTTACTTGCAAGCAATAGATACATATCTGTATTTTGGCCAAGAGTCACAGATGTCCATCATCGCCCTATCTCAGGAATGTCGCGCTGTATATTTTCTTTTTTTTTTCTGAATTTTTAAAATAATTTTCATTACCCTTAAGGGCAAAAGAAAGCAACCAATTCAATACAATCTGGAAGCCCCGAAGACCCCTCACATGTAATAGCAGGAATGATGGTTGTTGTTAACTATATACAACCATAGGGCTGTAATGGTGGCCGTAAGTGGGTAAGGGGACCCCATAGCAGTGGTCAAACCAGACCCACCTCATATAACCTCGTCAAAATTTTTATCCAGTCCTTGTAATAAGAGGTTATTGGTCTGTAATTTTGCACTTAGCACTTGGCTCCAGCAATATATGCCCTGAGTTTTTTGCCCCACTTTATTTGTATTCTACCCCACTGCCAGTGTCCCATGGTACCTTATGTATATTCTGAGTCTACCAGCAACCCAGGTTGGGACCAAGCAAAGATGGACCCCTCTTTCCAAGGGGCTCATATATTTTGTATACCCAGTGACCAAAGCAAGACTGGACCCGTATCATCTTTAGTGACCAATCCAGGTTCTGTTTGGAATCCAACGAT
The DNA here is from genome assembly GCF_031893055.1 of Leptodactylus fuscus. Classification (NCBI taxonomy): domain Eukaryota; kingdom Metazoa; phylum Chordata; class Amphibia; order Anura; family Leptodactylidae; genus Leptodactylus; species Leptodactylus fuscus. The sequence goes on from NC_134270.1 coordinate 9,448,202, forward strand.
GGTTGAATTTGTGTATGGAGGCCCCATGATGACCTCTTCAATCCTACTGCTGGTGTGATGATGTGGAGAACTATGGCCTATGAAGAGGACTTTACCCGCTCAGTAATATGTACAGGACATCCCACCATGGCAAGGTGGTCAACTGGGACCACAAGGGTTTGCCAAGAATGTCTTCTCCAAATAACATCCTTGACCTGCCCAATTAAACCTTCAAGGGACCAGCATTTGGCAACCTACGAGTGGACCTTCATGTTATACCAGCCATATCTTACTGAACCCATTATTACAAAGAGGAACAGGATGGACCCACTCCAGATCATGGACATTGTAATATCTACTACCACGTCTTTTAGGTCAATGAACGCCGACAATGAAATTCTGGGAATATATAGAAAATCCAAGCAGGTACAACAAAGAGAGGGTCCGGCTTTATTACAAGAGCCTGCTGAGAGCTTTGAATGTCAACAAGAAGGTCTTAAAAGCCCTTCACCCTTTATACGCAGATCATAGGCTGATAGACCCCGGCATTGATAGGTCTGGTTTACTGGTTAGCGCCCAATATAGTCAATGAGTCATCCCATGACCAGACACCAGTATGGGCAGGTTATCTTCATTGCCTTTTAATAAGCTCCAGAAGTTCAGGCTTCCTTGAGCTTTCGGGTCACCTCTGACCTTCTGGTTGCCTTAGACTTCTCTATTATAAGACTATTTCCCAGTGCTGCGGGGGCTGGGCCTCATTACTTGCGAGGAAGCGTAAAAGGTGGAAAACACTTGTAAAAAGTGATTTGTAGCATATGCTTGTAAAAGTGAGTGCACCTTTTAGTCTTGTGTTTAGGACACTTGAACAATTTGTATTGGTCTTTGGATGGAGGTCTGTTTATAAGGATCGTACAAATGTTTGCATTATTTTCACTCACTGTGCTTTTAACCCCCCCTCCTTGCAGCCTCCTAACTGTTTCCATCTGTCCGCAGGACTATAAAGGAGGCTTCTGATAGGAAAAGTCTAAGAAAAACAGATGCTAAGGATTTTTAGGAAGGAGTTACTGCTGGATGCAATCCTATGGGAGATACGTCCCTCAAACACAGAACTGTAGGATCTTGGAAAATGATCGTGAGCTAGAATTAGATTTGAGAACTGGGAAAGTGAACATAATGATCTATAAATATTTTATGACATTGAGACGCTACAGTCCTACTAATCATAATAGGAGATCCAATGACATAACTCAGAGGCCTTGGAATCACTGAATTAGGATGAAGGAGCACGATGTTCTACCAGATCCTTCAAGACAGTCATGGTAGTGGCATCAGATAATGGAACCCAACTTTTAGATTTGTTACTGATCTGCTGCCAAAGCTGTTGGAGGTTGAGAGATATGAAGCAATGATATAACTCAGAGACCTTGGAATCACTGAATTATGATGGAAAAGCACAAAGTTCTACTAGATCTTTCATTCAAGTCATGGTGGCGGCATGAGTTGAAGAGCCCCGTTAAAGATTTGTCACTGATCTGCTTCCAAAACAGTTGGAGGTAGAGATGTTGCAGTAGTAACATAGCTCAGATACACTGGAATCACTGAATTATGATGGAGGAGCACAACGTCCTACTAGATCCTTCATTCAAGTCATGGTGGTGGTATGAGATAATGGACCCCCACTAAACATTTGTCACTGATCTGCTTCCAAAACAGTTGGAGGTAGAAATGTTGCAGTAGTAACATAGCTCAGATACACTGGAATCACTGAATTGTTATGGAGAAGTACATCGTTCTACTAGATCCTTCATTCAAGTCATGGTGGTAGTATGAGCTAATGGACCTTCACTAAAGATTTGTCACTGATCTGCTTCCAAAACAGATGGAGGTAGAGATATTGCAGTAGTAACATAGCTCAGATACACTGGAAACACTGAATTATGATGGAGGAGCACGACGTCCTACTAGATCCATCATTCAAGTCATGGTGGTGGTATGAGATAATGGACCCCCACTAAACATTTGTCACTGATCTGCTTCCAAAACAGTTGGAGTTAGAGATGTTGCAGTAGTAGCATTGCTCAGATACACTGGAATCACTGAATTATGATGGAGGAGCACAACGTCCTACTAGATCCTTCATTCAAGTCATGGTGGTGGTATGAGCTAATGGACCTTCACTAAAGATTTGTCCCTGATCTGCTTCCAAAACAGATGTAGGTAGAGATGTTCCAGATACTCTGGAATCAATGAACTATAAGAGAAGGGCCATATGGTCTACGAGGCCCTGTCACTGTAGTCATTTTGGAGGAATCTGCTCATGGATCCCCACTGATGATATCTTCTGAGACTGGCCATACACATTCATTTAAAATCATCTGAACCCACTAATTTCTCCCGGCCAACCACTTAATGTGTATTGCGGCCTTCTGACTCTCCTAATGGTGGATATCAAGGAAATAAGGATCTGGTTGTTGGAGTTCATAGTCATAGTCATCTGAGTCAACCAGGCTGTGAATGAGATGAAAGGAATGGGAGGAAAGACTGTTGGACAAACATCAGCTATCAAATGTTTATGGCCAGCCTAAGATGATAAGCTATCCAAACTATCGAAAGCAAATTGAGGTATAGATATTGGGCAATGATATTACTCAGATGTACTGGAATCAATAAATTATAATACAGTGTTCTTCAAGGTCCATTTACATTAGTCATTGGGGTGGTTCCATCTCATGATTCTTCACTCGTGACATATTCCAACGTATCAGAAGATGTTTTACGGTGAACTTTGCCTTTAAGCTGTTCATAAACAGATCAGTCACTGATCTGCTTAGTGTTCTAAAAGGAAGTAGAAGTATAGACATTGGAACGATGATAGGTACATGGAGATCACTATGTTCTACCGGTGAATGTGGTGGGATCAGCTCATGGCCTTGACTCATGGTCTCCAACCAATGACACCTTCTAAGCATTTCAAAAACAGAGGCTTAGGTGGAGAATGTTATTGGTGAATACTTTCTAATGACCTGTCCATGACCATGAGTATTACTAGATACTAGAGACTGGGTCATTTACAGAGAACGTTTACCACCATCATGGAAGGTCCATGAGCCAAGACCTCCTCAACTCCTAGGATGAATGAACCATGGGAGTCTACAGTATGTGCATTACTAACACACTGATTTTAATGGGTGACCCAACCTACAGAGAAATTCTTTGTGTTCTACCATACTCCTCTACTTGTGTTCTGCCACATGACCACAAGAAGTTTTGTCTTGTCTTCTACCATATTCTTCCACCAATTTTAATGGGAGACCAACTCTAGAGAGAATGTTCTACCACACTGGTTCGTGGAGCCCACATCTTCTGATGTCATAACATTTGACAAAATTTTTTAGTGAGCCACAGCCAAAAAATGGTTTTCCTGAGCAGACTACATGTCATAATAAGGTCTATGGACAGGTGACCAACAGCTAGGACACGTGAGTGTCAGGATGAATAAAATGTAGCTTTTATCTTCCAAAAACAGTGACACACCTGACCACAGGCTAAGTCTGGTAATGCAGTTTGGGCCTATTCATGACAACTGGATCTGTGACACCTCCTGTAGATAGGTATGGCACGTAAAGGTTTTTTTCCACTGGTCAACAACCCTTTTGTGTAAAGGTCTGTAGAAGTGCCAATCTTTGGACAATAGCTGTGCCCAGAGTTACACCTTAAAGGGAGCCTATCACCAGAACTCAGGATACGCGCAGATAGATAGGGTAGGGTGTCCTGAATCAAACAGTGTTTTCCCCTTGTGAATCGGAGCCTCTGTTGCAGAGATATGGAGCATCAAGGGAGGTAACTTTTTGGAGCAATGGCGGTACCCCTATTGCTCCAAAAAGGTCATTGCGTGTTGACAAAAACAGCGATATCTCAGCAATAGAAGCTCCGATTTACAAGGGGAAAACACTGTTGGATTCAGGTGACCCCAACCTATCTATGTGCAGGGCTGGGTTATTCGGTGCTTCTGATGATACACTCCCTTTAAGAATCAGAATTGCAGCCCCAGTAAGGAATATTCTATGTAGATAGTCCTGCCAAATGTGTGAACGGCTCAGATCCCGTTTCAGACAACCGCAACAGCTTCCTGTTATTGTACACTTACAAAAGACCAATAAACAATTAGCCATTTTTAGCTCGGTAGCTGAGAATTAGGGAAGCGCTGTCACAATGGCAGATCACACTCCGCTGGGAGTAATAGTTTATCCTGAGCACACTCTTGGGAAAATCCATAAAAAGCACAAATGGATTTTTTGCTTTTACTTATATTTGGGCTTATCCTTATTTATAATACATACTACATTAGATTATACAAGCGCTTCTTCTGATATCTGCATGCTAAGTAGACATAGGGGGCGTGGTTTAAGTCCATTGCAATGTTAACTATGTCTTCTATGTGGAATTCAGTCCATCAGGTTCCTTAAAGGGCAACTCCAGAAACAAGTGATACCAACATTAATCTTACTGCTACGGTGCTATAGGATTTCATGTTATCATTAAACAAGACCTTTCACCACCTCTTTGCACCATTCGATAGGCGCCGTTCCACTGATTTCAGTGCAGTTGGAATTTTTTCTCTAGCCCCTACCATTCCCTAGCAATCAGTGATATTAATTTCAGCATCAATATGTTAATTAGGCTCTCTACTGTCAGGTGGGCGGTCCTGGACTGTAGAGACCCCAATGGGTGCTGAAACTAAATTTGTATATTGCTACGGAATGGTGGGGGCTAGAGAAAAAATTCCAACTGCGCCGGAATCAGTGAAGCGCCACCTACTGAAGGATGCAAAGAGTTGGGAGTGGTGAAGGTCCCCTTTAAATTGGGAGGTGCTTGTCATCCTGTTCTGAACAACTCTTCTATCTCTTCTTTGGTGTGCTTGTATTTACAAAGTGACTCAATGTTTCTGATGCATTTTGTCTCATCTTATCTTATCTACTAAATGACAATCCCAGTAATGTGGAGGTGTAATATATAAGGTGTGCGCGCTACGTGGCTGAGCATGCTCACTGTTTCCAACACTATTAAGCACTATCAATGCCAGTGGTGGCGACACATTAGAATCACAACCAACTGCTTTATGGAACTTTTTACTTAAAAATATACCTAATAAATCAAACAAGATGTCATTTTCTCTGTCTTCAGCGGCATACCTGTAATGAAAGAGTCTCCCTCTCCTCTCACACGTAGTGTTCTCCTTGTTAACCATGACTGGTCTTGACTGCACGGCCTTAATACAATGAATTGGAATGAATGTCTCATCTTTAGTAACAAGAAAAGTCTCTATCTCAACAGTGTGAACAGTTTAATACATGAACGCCCTGGGCCACTACGGGAATTCATTGAATTGGCGCACTTGTTCATTATCAGTCTCTAGAAGATCAAGGACTTTTCTAGGTCTCATGTTGAGTGGATTTCTCCTCCAGTGTGCATTGCCTGGCCTAGACCACCTGCCATGCTGGGGCAAGTTGGTGGCTTCCACGTAAACCTCTGCCACATTCTGTCCATAGCCTAAAGTGCTCACCAATACCAGTCACTCTATCCACATTGCTTCACGGCTCAGGGTATACCGAAACCAGTCTCTGGGATTCCACGTGGTGCATGGAGCAGAGGAGAACATCTCCTTACTCGTGATCTTCTCCTGGACAGACCATCTTGTCTCAGACTGCTGGACAATGGGGGATCATCTGGCCCTTGTGGCATGGGGTAGAATCCTTTTGGAACTGCATCAGGATTGGTGGAACATCTAGTTGTGAGACCCTAACCAGATATTTATGGCCTAACTTATGAATTCACTGTGCAGGCGCCACCACCCAATCCCATCAAAAACTTGACCAGTAAACTTGACCAGTAAACATCTCCTTACTTGTGTTCTTCTCTTGGCCAGACCATCTTGTCTCAGACAGCTGGACAATGGCATGGGGTAGAATCCTTTTGGAACTGCATCAGGATTGGTGGAACATCTAGTTGTGAGTCCCTAACCAGATATTTGGCCTAACTTATGAATGTACTGTGCAGGCGCCACCACCCAATCCCATCGAAAACTTGACCAGTAAAACTAATTCCAGCTCGTATTATTCATATTCTAGAAGGTTCCGCTGAACGGCCAGGTCTTTTGTCTCCACCAGTCTCACCATACAGCGGCATTATTTACCCCGTACCTCCTTCAGTTTCCAAATGCTGTGAGATGCAATTCAATCCTTTGGGTAGTTGGTTGGTGTTTCACAAAATGATTGATAGAAATTCATAAGCAAACTCGAAGGAACAAAAGCCGTAGGAAGCGAATCAAGGCGATTGACCTGACGTGAACCTCATACCTGTTCACCTGCAGATTGGTGTGTACGTAGAGAGATTGTTATTAACATGATGGGAGCAACTGGAGAACATATCATCAGTCACCTGGTAAGAGTGGCATCCCTACCACCGAGCCAAGGAATGCCACCAGTATGGGGCATGTTGGTGCCAACTGGACAAGTACACACAGTCTGTCTCAATATTACATACGTTACGGCAGGAGGTTTCGGGTGGAAGAGCCAGGCTGGTGGAGATGGTATTACCCGCTAAAATTGGGAGTTGCTCGGGGAACCCATGGCGGTAGCCAGTCTATTGCTGAGGGTGGAGAAAAGCTCAGGAGAGGAGCATCTTGCTGGCATAGATATTTCTACGTCCCTGGAATTGAGGAAAGGATAAGGATACAGTATACAGCGCCATATCTACGTATAAAGCATATCTAGGACTCGGGCAGTACAAGAGATCTGTCATTTGCCATTAAAGGGGCAGTGCCAAGTCTTGAAGTTGTCCTACATAGTTAGGATGGGGGTAACTTCATGATTGGTGGGAATCCGACCACTGGAATCCCAACTATCCCAAAAAAAGGGCTCTGATGGCGGGCTTGTGTCCTGCCGCTTCATTCCTTCTCCAGAGGGGCGCGGTACTCAACCATCTCCGGTGCTCCCATGGAGGATGATGGAAGTGGCAGAGTGAACGTTCCATAAGAACGAGAGAACCAACTTCTGTCCTTGGGATTGGTGGGGGTTCCTGTGGATGGACTCCCGCCAATCATGATTTTAGCCCATATCTTATTTATAGGGTATAACTTCAAAAGTTGGTACAACCCCTTTAAATGAGATTATTGTGCTGACTCTGTCTCAGTCTATACAGCAAAGCTGGCAAGTGAGCTTCAGAAAACAAGAAATAAACCTACTGTGTATCTAGTGAACCTGAATCTCCATTCTTGGGACTGGTGGATCCCCACCGATCATGAACTTACTCTCTATCTTCTCGATAGGAGATCTGTACTGTGCTGACTCTGTCCCAGCCTATACAGCAAAGCTGATGAGTGAGCTGCAGAAAGCAGGCAATATCAGCATGTTGTGTGTGCCCTAGTGGCCAACCTGAAAACTACAATGAGAAGTTTTATTATTATAAATTGTTCATTTGATGATTTGCATAATATTTCATTTTCTGATGATACTTTCCCTTTAATAACACATCAGGTAAGAGTCTATCAGGTCACATGAACACGCAAACCCCACACAAAACACCTGTAACAAGCCCCTTTACTCCTCGTGCGCCTCGCGTGTGTTGGTAAACACGTTGCAGTGAACACAGACCCCCTTTGTTTTTTCTTTCCCCCCTGATTTTCGTGCACATAAAAGCCGATCGAGCGCTGGAGCGTTCAGTTTTATGGTGAAATTTAGGACGTGATTTTAATGTTAGTGGAAAATGCGAGCACAAATGAAAAATGGCCCCTGACACGGGCTTTATGGAGTGAGATGTAGAGGTCATTACACAGGTTCAATTTACACACTCACTAGACAAATTCTACACTTACACTTTAAGAGCGCAGATGGAGTCACATGTGGGAAGGACAAACAACGCTCCAAATCCGTCTTATTTCACAGAGAATTCCTTTAAATGTAACCTGTGCAGTCATCCTCAGATGCCCCAATGGTATACAGTGCACATATACCACCATAACATGTGTACATACCACCATATAGTGCATATAAACCACCATATAGTGCACATATACCACCATAACATGTGTACATACCACCATATAGTGCATATAAACCACCATATAGTGCACATATACCACCATAACATGTGTACATATCACCATATAGTGCATATATATGTGAGTATTCCACCACATAGTGCATATATACCACCATACAGCGTATATACTTTACCATACTATGCACATATACCACCATACAGTGTATATATAGTACCATACTATGCACATATACCACCATACAGTGTATATATAGTACCATACAGCGTATATACTTTACCATACTATGCACATATACCACCATACAGTGTATATATGGTACCATACTATGCACATATACCACCATACAGTGTATATATAGTACCATACTATGCACATATACCACCATACAGTGTATATATCACCATATCATGCACATATACCAACATACAATAACAAATTAACAGCTCCATACATAAAGTGATCTAATAACAGAATGTTTATATACTACTGCTATATCATACATAGTGACATCTCTGGCACTCCCTTCATCTTCCCTCAGTTTAATGGCCCTCTTCACCTGACCCCCAGTTTAATGTCCCCCTCATCTGCCCCCATAGTTTAATGTCTTCCTGCTGCTAACAAACAAAAAAAACACTGATACTCACCTCTCCTTAGGGCTTGTTCACATCTGCGCCCGGTCTCCGTTCTGCAGGTTTCCGTTTCCTGCACAAAACAGAGCAGGAGACGGAAACCTGCCGACATCTTTCAAACCCATTCATTTGAATAAGTTTGAAAAGTGTCCGACCGTGAGCGCCGGTGAGCGTTTTATGCTCTCCGCGGCGAAACCGTTTTTTTTTAAACCGGACACAGAGTCGGACATGCAGTACTCTGTGTCCAGTTTAAAAAAAATGGTTTCGCCACAGAGAGCATAAAACGCTCACCAGCGCTCACGGCCGGGCTCGGCATGACAGGTTTCCGTCTTCTGCATGCAGGAACCCAGCGTCACTCCCCTATTGCCCTGTCTGAGGTCTCTTCGCTGGAGTGTTCAGGGAGCAGCAGGCGCAATGTGAGTGACATCATCACATCACGTCTACAACTTCTGGAGCACAATGGTGAGGCGGGCGCTGTCCGTGGGTGACTTCTGCTTCTCCACTGTATGTAACTCATCTGCGTCCTCTCTGTACACAGATGAGTTGAAGCCGCGACATAGCTCCCACTGACCGGGACCGTGGTACAGGACCCAAAACCTGTGACCGTTCCGCTGAATCCAGGATGGTTGGTAGGTGTGATACGTCTTCCTGCTGTAAGAGCATCATGAATTGTGAGACGACACCTTTCTTTACAACCCAAAATTAATAGACCATAGATCTGATCCCCTAAACACATACAGCCCCAGACCCCTAAAAAATATAGACTCTGAGCAAATACAGACCCCAGACCAGGCCCCCCCTTAATATAGACCTCAGTCGAAATTCCCCCAAATACTCACCCCATACCAAACTCCCCCTTAATATAGGCCTCGGACCAGACTCCCCCTTAATATAGGCCTCAGACCAGACTCCCCGTTAATATAAACCTCAGACCAGACTCCCCCTTAATATAGGCCTCAGACCAGACTCCCCGTTAATATAAACCTCAGACCAGACTCCCCTTAATATAGACCTCAGACCAGACTCCCCTCCCCCTTAATATAGACCTCAGACCAGACTCCCCCTTAATATAGACCTCAGACCAGACTCCCCTCCCCCTTAATATCGGCCTCAGACCAGACTCCCCCTTAACATAGACCTCAGACCAGACTCCCCCTTAATATAGGCCTCAGACCAGACTCCCCCTTAATAAAGGCCTCAGACCAGACTCCCCCTTAATATAGGCCTCAGACCAGACTCCCCGTTAATATAAACCTCAGACCAGACTCCCCCTTAATATAGGCTTCAGACCAGACTCCCCCTTAATATAGACCTCAGACCAGACTCCCCTCCCCCTTAATATAGACCTCAGACCAGACTCCCCCTTAATATAGACCTCAGACCAGACTCCCCTCCCCCTTAATATCGGCCTCAGACCAGACTCCCCCTTAATATAGACCTCAGACCAGACTCCCCCTTAATATAGACCTCAGACCAGACTCCCCCTTAATATAGACCTCAGACCAGACTCCCCCTTAATATAGACCCCAGACCAGACTCCCCCTTAATATAGACCCCAGACTCGACTCCCCCTTAATATAGACCTCAGACCAGACTCCCCCTTAATATAGACCCCAGACTCGACTCCCCCTTAATATAGACCTCAGACCAGACTCCCCCTTAATATAGACCTCAGACCAGACTCCCCCTTAATATCGGCCTCAGACCAGACTCCCCCTTAATATAGGCCTCAGACCAGACTCCCCTCCCCCTTAATATCGGCCTCAGACCAGACTCCCCCTTAATATAGACCCCAGACTCGACTCCCCCTTAATATAGACCTCAGACCAGACTCCTCCTTAATATAGGCCTCAGACCAGACTCCCCCTTAATATAGACCTCAGACCAGACTCCCCCTTAATATAGGCCTCAGACCAGACTCCCCCTTAATACAGACCTCAGACCAGACTCCCCCTTAATATAGACCCTAGACCAGACTACCCCTTAATATAGGCCTCAGACCAGACTCCCCCTTAATATAGCCCTCAGACCAGACTCCCCTTAATATAGGCCTCAGACCAGACTCCCCCTTAATATAGACCTCAGACCAGACTCCCCCTTAATATAGACCCCAGACCAGACTACCCCTTAATATAGACCTCAGACCAGACTCCCCCTTAATATAGGCCTCAGACCAGACTCCCCCTTAATATAGACCCCAGACCCGACTCCCCCTTAATATAGACCTCAGACCAGACTCCCCCTTAATATAGACCCCAGACCAGACTACCCCTTAATATAGGCCTCAGACCAGACTCCCCTTAATATAGGCCTCAGACCAGACTCCCCCTTAATATAGACCTTAGACCAGGCTCCCCCTTAATATAGACCTCAGACCAGACTCCCCCTTAATATAGACCCCAGACCAGACTACCCCTTAATATAGGCCTCAGACCAGACTCCCCCTTAATATAGCCCTCAGACCAGACTCCCCTTAATATAGGCCTCAGACCAGACTCCCCCTTAATATAGACCTCAGACCAGACTCCCCCTTAATATAAACCTTAGACCAGGCTCCCCCTTAATATAGACCTCAGACCAGACTCCCCCTTAATATAGGCCTCAGACCAGACTCCCCCTTAATATAGGCCTCAGACCAGACTCCCCCTTAATATAGGCCTCAGACCAGACTCCCCCTTAATATATACCTCAGACCAGACTCCCCCTTAATATAGGCCTCAGACCAGACTCCCCCTTAATATAGGCCTCAGACCAGACTCCACCTTAATATAGGCCTCAGACCATACCCCCCTTAATATAGGCCTCAGACCAGACTCCCCCTTAATATAGACCTCAGACGAGACTCCCCCTTAATATAGACCTCAGACCAGACTCCCCCTTAATATAGGCCTCAGACCAGACTCCCCCTTAATATAGACCTCAGATCAGACTCCCCCTTAATATAGACCTCAGACCAGACTCCCCCTTAATATAGGCCTCAGACCAGACTCCCCCTTAATATAGACCTCAGACCAGACTCCCCCTTAATATCGGCCTCAGACCAGACTCCCCCTTAATATAGGCCTCAGACCAGACTCCCCTCCCCCTTAATATCGGCCTCAGACCAGACTCCCCCTTAATATAGACCCCAGACTCGACTCCCCCTTAATATAGACCTCAGACCAGACTCCTCCTTAATATAGGCCTCAGACCAGACTCCCCCTTAATATAGGCCTCAGACCAGACTCCCCCTTAATATAGACCTCAGACCAGACTCCCCCTTAATATAGGCCTCAGACCAGACTCCCCCTTAATACAGACCTCAGACCAGACTCCCCCTTAATATAGACCCTAGACCAGACTACCCCTTAATATAGGCCTCAGACCAGACTCCCCCTTAATATAGCCCTCAGACCAGACTCCCCTTAATATAGGCCTCAGACCAGACTCCCCCTTAATATAGACCTCAGACCAGACTCCCCCTTAATATAGACCCCAGACCAGACTACCCCTTAATATAGACCTCAGACCAGACTCCCCCTTAATATAGGCCTCAGACCAGACTCCCCCTTAATATAGACCCCAGACCCGACTCCCCCTTAATATAGACCTCAGACCAGACTCCCCCTTAATATAGACCCCAGACCAGACTACCCCTTAATATAGGCCTCAGACCAGACTCCCCTTAATATAGGCCTCAGACCAGACTCCCCCTTAATATAGACCTTAGACCAGGCTCCCCCTTAATATAGACCTCAGACCAGACTCCCCCTTAATATAGACCCCAGACCAGACTACCCCTTAATATAGGCCTCAGACCAGACTCCCCCTTAATATAGCCCTCAGACCAGACTCCCCTTAATATAGGCCTCAGACCAGACTACCCCTTAATATAGGCCTCAGACCAGACTCCCCCTTAATATAGACCTCAGACCAGACTCCCCCTTAATATAAACCTTAGACCAGGCTCCCCCTTAATATAGACCTCAGACCAGACTCCCCCTTAATATAGGCCTCAGACCAGACTCCCCCTTAATATAGGCCTCAGACCAGACTCCCCCTTAATATAGGCCTCAGACCAGACTCCCCCTTAATATAGGCCTCAGACCAGACTCCCCCTTAATATAGACCTCAGACCAGACTCCCCCTTAATATAGGCCTCAGACCAGACTCCCCCTTAATATAGGCCTCAGACCAGACTCCACCTTAATATAGGTCTCAGACCATACCCCCCTTAATATAGGCCTCAGACCAGACTCCCCCTTAATATAGACCTCAGACGAGACTCCCCCTTAATATAGACCTCAGACCAGACTCCCCCTTAATATAGGCCTCAGACCAGACTCCCCCTTAATATAGACCTCAGATCAGACTCCCCCTTAATATAGACCTCAGACCAGACTCCCCCTTAATATAGACCTCAGATCAGACTCCCCCTTAATATAGGCCTCACACCAGACTCTCCCTTAATATAGGCCTCAGACCAGACTCCCCCTTAATATAGACCTCAGACGAGACTCCCCCTTAATATAGGCCTCAGACCAGACTCCCCCTTAATATAGGCCTCAGACCAGACTCCCCCTTAATATAGACCTCAGAGGAGACTCCCCCTTAATATAGGCCTCAGACCAGACTCCCCCTTAATATAGGCCTCAGACCAGACTCCCCCTTAATATAGGCCTCACACCAGACTCCCCCCTTAATATAGTCCTGAGACCAGACTCCCCCTTAATATAGGCCTCAGACCAGACTCCCCCTTAATATAGACCTCACACCAGACTCCCCCTTAATATAGACCTCAGACCAGACTCCCCCCTTAATATAGGCCTCACACCAGGCTCCCCCTTAATATAGACCACACACCAGACTCCTCCTTAATATAGACCTCAGACCAGACTCCCCCCTTAATATAGTCCTGAGACCAGACTCCCCCTTAATATAGACCTCAGACCAGACTCCCCCTTAATATAGGCCTCAGACCAGACTCCCCCTTAATATAGACCTCAGATCAGACTCCCCCTTAATATAGACCTCAGACCAGACTCCCCCTTAATATAGGCCTCAGACCAGACTCCCCCTTAATATAGACCTCAGACCAGACTCCCCCTTAATATCGGCCTCAGACCAGACTCCCCCTTAATATAGGCCTCAGACCAGACTCCCCTCCCCCTTAATATCGGCCTCAGACCAGACTCCCCCTTAATATAGACCCCAGACTCGACTCCCCCTTAATATAGACCTCAGACCAGACTCCTCCTTAATATAGGCCTCAGACCAGACTCCCCCTTAATATAGGCCTCAGACCAGACTCCCCCTTAATATAGACCTCAGACCAGACTCCCCCTTAATATAGGCCTCAGACCAGACTCCCCCTTAATACAGACCTCAGACCAGACTCCCCCTTAATATAGACCCTAGACCAGACTACCCCTTAATATAGGCCTCAGACCAGACTCCCCCTTAATATAGCCCTCAGACCAGACTCCCCTTAATATAGGCCTCAGACCAGACTCCCCCTTAATATAGACCTCAGACCAGACTCCCCCTTAATATAGACCCCAGACCAGACTACCCCTTAATATAGACCTCAGACCAGACTCCCCCTTAATATAGGCCTCAGACCAGACTCCCCCTTAATATAGACCCCAGACCCGACTCCCCCTTAATATAGACCTCAGACCAGACTCCCCCTTAATATAGACCCCAGACCAGACTACCCCTTAATATAGGCCTCAGACCAGACTCCCCTTAATATAGGCTTCAGACCAGACTCCCCCTTAATATAGACCTTAGACCAGGCTCCCCCTTAATATAGACCTCAGACCAGACTCCCCCTTAATATAGACCCCAGACCAGACTACCCCTTAATATAGGCCTCAGACCAGACTCCCCCTTAATATAGCCCTCAGACCAGACTCCCCTTAATATAGGCCTCAGACCAGACTACCCCTTAATATAGGCCTCAGACCAGACTCCCCCTTAATATAGACCTCAGACCAGACTCCCCCTTAATATAAACCTTAGACCAGGCTCCCCCTTAATATAGACCTCAGACCAGACTCCCCCTTAATATAAACCTTAGACCAGGCTCCCCCTTAATATAGCCCTCAGACCAGACTCCCCTTAATATAGGCCTCAGACCAGACTCCCCCTTAATATAGACCTCAGACCAGACTCCCCCTTAATATAGACCCCAGACCAGACTACCCCTTAATATAGACCTCAGACCAGACTCCCCCTTAATTTAGGCCTCAGACCAGACTCCCCCTTAATATAGACCCCAGACCCGACTCCCCCTTAATATAGACCTCAGACCAGACTCCCCCTTAATATAGACCCCAGACCAGACTACCCCTTAATATAGGCCTCAGACCAGACTCCCCCTTAATATAGCCCTCAGACCAGACTCCCCTTAATATAGGCCTCAGACCATACTACCCCTTAATATAGGCCTCAGACCAGACTCCCCCTTAATATAGACCTCAGACCAGACTCCCCCTTAATATAAACCTTAGACCAGGCTCCCCCTTAATATAGACCTCAGACCAGACTCCCCCTTAATATAAACCTTAGACCAGGCTCCCCCTTAATATAGCCCTCAGACCAGACTCCCCTTAATATAGGCCTCAGACCAGACTCCCCCTTAATATAGACCTCAGACCAGACTCCCCCTTAATATAGACCCCAGACCAGACTACCCCTTAATATAGACCTCAGACCAGACTCCCCCTTAATTTAGGCCTCAGACCAGACTCCCCCTTAATATAGACCCCAGACCCGACTCCCCCTTAATATAGACCTCAGACCAGACTCCCCCTTAATATAGACCCCAGACCAGACTACCCCTTAATATAGGCCTCAGACCAGACTCCCCTTAATATAGGCTTCAGACCAGACTCCCCCTTAATATAGACCTTAGACCAGGCTCCCCCTTAATATAGACCTCAGACCAGACTCCCCCTTAATATAGACCCCAGACCAGACTACCCCTTAATATAGGCCTCAGACCAGACTCCCCCTTAATATAGCCCTCAGACCAGACTCCCCTTAATATAGGCCTCAGACCAGACTACCCCTTAATATAGGCCTCAGACCAGACTCCCCCTTAATATAGACCTCAGACCAGACTCCCCCTTAATATAAACCTTAGACCAGGCTCCCCCTTAATATAGACCTCAGACCAGACTCCCCCTTAATATAAACCTTAGACCAGGCTCCCCCTTAATATAGACCTCAGACCAGACTCCCCCTTAATATAAACCTTAGACCAGGCTCCCCCTTAATATAGACCTCAGACCAGACTCCCCCTTAATATAGGCCTCAGACCAGACTCCCCCTTAATATAGACCTCAGACGAGACTCCCCCTTAATATAGACCTCAGACCAGACTCCCCCTTAATATAGGCCTCAGACCAGACTCCCCCTTAATATAGACCTCAGATCAGACTCCCCCTTAATATAGACCTCAGACCAGACTCCCCCTTAATATAGACCTCAGATCAGACTCCCCCTTAATATAGGCCTCACACCAGACTCTCCCTTAATATAGGCCTCAGACCAGACTCCCCCTTAATATAGGCCTCAGACCAGACTCCCCCTTAATATAGACCTCAGAGGAGACTCCCCCTTAATATAGGCCTCAGACCAGACTCCCCCTTAATATAGGCCTCAGACCAGACTCCCCCTTAATATAGGCCTCACACCAGACTCCCCCCTTAATATAGTCCTGAGACCAGACTCCCCCTTAATATAGGCCTCAGACCAGACTCCCCCTTAATATAGACCTCACACCAGACTCCCCCTTAATATAGACCTCAGACCAGACTCCCCCCTTAATATAGTCCTGAGACCAGACTCCCCCTTAATATAGGCCTCAGACCAGACTCCCCCTTAATATAGGCCTCACACCAGGCTCCCCCTTAATATAGACCACACACCAGACTCCTCCTTAATATAGACCTCAGACCAGACTCCCCCCTTAATATAGTCCTGAGACCAGACTCCCCCTTAATATAGACCTCACACCAGACTCCCCCTTAATATAGGCCTCAGACCAGACTCCCCCTTAATATAGGCCTCAGACCAGACTCCCCTTAATATAGGCTTCAGAACAGACTCCCCTTTCATACAGACCTTCCAGATTTGCCATTTTCGGAGACTTGTCATGTCTGCTATCACAGATGTATAATAAGTAGTTACTCAGCTTTCCCAGGCTCCAGAACTCCAATTCTGCTGATATGGAGACACCTCCAGCCATCCCTATGGTGCTGCACAATAAGATCTGCGGGGTCTAATCCGTCAGCCATGCTGATTGTCACCCAGCTTTTCCTGGAAACAGATAACGCTAATAATTTTAACCCTATAACTGCTTGTTTTGTTTATATACCCCATGTAAGTCGTTGGCACCCCGTTGTCATGTGCACTGTCATGTCTACCTAATTTGCCGCTTCCTGTGGCAGTTTATAGTCCCGGGGTGACATACTGTACGCAGCTGTCACATCTGCCGAGGCCTGCCATGTTGGCCAGCGCCCGCCACCCGCCGCCGTTACTGACTGGGGAGGAAGGAGCTGCTTGTTATTTAGTGCCCAGAATAAATAAGAGGAATATACGCTGCGGCCTGACACTTTTTATGGCACCAACAAACACTTGCAGTGTTTCGGCAGTCTTCCTGTCGCAAACACCTGGAGACGTTGGCAGTGGCGAAAAAAGAGGGGGGGGGGCAATAGATCTTGTTTTTCCTGATGTTAAACCCTTTGTTGTCCATTGTCCGTTCTGAACGAGTATCAGTATTATGTCGACACTGTTTAGCATGATGTAAGCAGAGTATGCCAGTATTATATGGACCTTATATAGCATTACATAAGCACAATATGTCAGTATTACATATTTTATAGAATAAATATTGTATGTCGATCATATGTGGACCCTATACAGCATTATTTAAGCATTGTATGTCAGTTTTATGTTGACCTTATGTAGCGTTATGTAAGTATTGTATGTCAGTATTATGTATACATAATATAGCATTATATAAGCATTGTATGTCAGTATTATGTGGACTTTATGTAGCATTATATAAGCACAGCATATCAGTATTATGTCGATACTATTTAGCATCATTTAAGCACAATATGTCAGTATTATGTAGAGATTATATAGTATTATGTAAGCACGGTATGTCAGTGTTATGTGGACGTTATGTAGCGTTAAATAAGTATTGTATGTCAGTATTATGTGAACATTATATAGCATTATGTAACCGTATGTCAGTATTATGCGAACATTATATAGCATGTAACTGTATGTCAGTATTATGTGAACATTATATAGCATTATGTAACCGTATGTCAGTATTATGTGAACATTATATAGCATTGTGTAACCGTATGTCAGTATTATGTGAACATTATATAGCATTATGTAACCGTATGTCAGTATTATGTGAACATTATATAGCATTATGTAACCGTATGTCAGTATTATGTGAACATTATATAGCATTCTTACAAGCTTCTTATCAATATTATGTGGAAACTCTATGGCACTATTATTTGACACAGTATGGTGGTATTATTATTTGGCCACCATATGATACTGTTTGGTGTTCAGTATATAGTATTTTGAGTACAATGTTATAATGTTTGGTTTTCCTTCTCCATCATAAAGTTAATATTAAGTGCTTACTCTATGGTGGTATTATTTGGAGACTATATGTTACTGTATGATGTGCACTGTATGTCAGGATTATGTATACACTGTATGGAACAGTTATTTGCACTTTATCACGGTATTATTTGGGAACTATATCACACTGTTAGACGTCCACTGTGTGGCATTATGTAAGTACTGTGAGTCAATATTATATATACACTGTATAGCGCTGTTATTTGACACTTTATAGCGGTATTATTATGCACTATATGATACTGTTAGATGTTCACTGTATGGCGTTATATAATCACTGTATGTGCACACTATACGGCACTGTTATTTAACACTATATGGTGGTATTATTATGCACTATATGATACTGTTAGATGTTGACTGTATGGCGTTATATAATTACTGTATGTGCACACTATACGGCACTGTTATTTAACACTATATGGTGGTATTATTTACTATATCGGAGAAATGTTGCTATAATTAGCAAATT
This sequence comes from Leptodactylus fuscus, assembly GCF_031893055.1. Classification (NCBI taxonomy): domain Eukaryota; kingdom Metazoa; phylum Chordata; class Amphibia; order Anura; family Leptodactylidae; genus Leptodactylus; species Leptodactylus fuscus. Next base: position 9,467,007 of record NC_134270.1, read on the forward strand.
ATATATGACTGCAGCACAGAGAGGGTTAAAATGCTGAATCTAAACACAGGATATTACGGTGGCCAGGAGCATGGATTTAGGCAACTGAGGCAGAAGAATCCAACCCTGCACAGGCCTGTATCCTGGGGTAGGCCAGTAAAGGCTTGTCTGATGATATTAGGGGCCGCCGACAACAGACCTGCAGGTTACACTCACATTAAGGGGAATATTTTACATTCTCCATGTTCTTTCTTAGCGCTAACACTTGTGTATAATCTCCTTGCCCTGTAGCGTATAGGCTGCTCGTAAATTTAAAGGGATAATCTCAATTTTTGGCCCTGAAAGATATTACAGGTGTTGTTGGTGTCTTAGCCTGCCCTGTCTTTGTAGGAGGGTTGGTGCAGAGTCCTGCACGGCTCTGTATTTTATATCATGGATTGTACTACTTCTGGATATCATGGGGGGGACTTTTGTAATAGGTAATAATTTACCAGTGAAAGAGAAGGTCTAATAGTGGTCAGGAAAGGTCTATACAATACGTGTATGGGCGGATAGTATCAGGGGATCAGGATTAGCTGCGATATTTGCTGGAGCCTGGTGTAGTCTAAAATCCCCCAAGAGCCCCCCCACACACACACGCCCACCGCATCATCAGAGACTTACATGGCTGCTATGATTCTTTCCCCCATGCTTTACACTGCAGCTTTGCTTTTTGGATTGGTTTATGTTTCTTAGCAAATTTTTGTTTTATCTCCTATCTATCTATCTATCTATCTATCTATCTATCTATCTATCTATCTATCTCCTATCTATCTATCTATCTCCTATCTATCTATCTATCTATCTATCTATCTATCTCCTATCTATCTATCTATCTATCTATCTATCTATCTCCTATCTATCTATCTATCTATCTATCTATCTATCTATCTATCTCCTATTTCTCTATCATCTATCTATCTATCTATCTATCTATCTATCTCTCTCCTATCTATCTATCTATCTATCTATCTATCTATCTATCTATCTATCTATCTCCTATCTATCTATCTATCTATCTATCTATCTCCTATCTATCTATCTATCTATCTATCTATCTATCTCCTATCTATTTATCTATCTCCTATCTATCTATTTATCTATCTATCTCTTATCTATCTATCTATCTATCTATCTATCTATCTATCTATCATCTATCTATCTATCTATCTATCTATCTATCTATCAATCATTTGTGGATACTACATGGTCGTATTATGGAGATATTATAGTTTAGGCACTATATGAAGGAATTGTGGGCACTGTATGGCAGTATTATTTTAGCACTGAATAATATGTGGACTATTTATGGCAGTAGTAATTACACACTTTAAGAAGGAATCATGTGAGTACTGTATAGCTGCATTATTTAAGTATGGTATAGTGGTATTATTTGGACACTGGCAATGATATGTCAACAGTATTTGGTATTCTTGTTTAGACACTATATAAAGGAGTTATGTTAACACTGTATGACGGTACTAGACACTTATGGTAATGGTAATATTATTCTGGCACTGAATAATATGTAGACAATATAAGGGACACTATAAGAAAGAATCATGTGAGCCCTGTATGGTATTATGGTTGCATAGGGGTATTATTTAGGAACTATATGTAGGTATCATGCGATCAGTGTATGGCAATATTATTTAGGTACATATGGCAGTATTATTGGGGACTGAATAATATATGGACATTGCCTAGGGGTATTATTTAGTGACTATATGAAGGTATTATGTAACTACTGTATGGCAGTATTACGGTATTTATATACATATGGTAGAATTATTTGGGCACTGAATAGTATATGGATGTTGGCTAGGAGTATTACCTAGGTGCTATATGTGAGCACAGTATGGAAGTATTATTTAGGTACATATGGCAGTATTATTGGGGCTCTGAATAATATGGACAGTGCCTAGGGGTATTATTGAGGCACTATAAGGATGTATTATGTCAGCATTGTATGGCAGTATTATTTAGTTATATATAGCAGTATTATTGGGGCACTGAATAATATATGGATAGTGCATGGGGGTGTTATTGAGGCACAATATGAAGGTATTATGTGAGCAGTCTATGGCAGTATTATTTAGATACATATGGTAATATTGTTGTAGTGCTGAATAATATATGGATTGTGCCTAGTGGTATTATTGAGACACTATATGAAATTATTATGTGGGCACTATCTGGTAGTATTATTTAGGTACTATGGCATTATTATTGGGGCACTGAATTATATATGGCCGTTGTCTAGGGTTATTATTGAGGCACATATGAAGGTATTATGTGAACAGTGTATTGCAATAATATTTAGGTACATATGGTACATATGGTAGTATTATTGGGGCACTGCCTAGGCGTATTATTTAGGAAGTATTATTGGTACTAAATTATATATGGCCGTTGTCTAGGGTTATTATTGAGGCACTATATGAAGATATTATGTGAGCAATGTATGGCAGCATTATTTAGGTACATATGGTAGTATTATTGGGGCACTGCCTGGGTGTATTATTTAGGAAGTATTATTGGTACTAAATTATATATGGCCGTTGTCTAAGGTTATTATTGAGGCACTATATGAAGATATTATGTGAGCAATGTATGGCAGCATTATTTAGGTACATATGGTAGTATTATTGGGGCACAGCCTGGGTGTATTATTTGGCACTGTATGATGCTATTTGGGTATGAAGTGCCTATTTCATCCGTGAGTGTGACTTGTGTTATACAATACCAGGAGTGCTAATAGTCATAACAATACTTTACCGCTATACCCCTCCTCCACCAATCAGGGCTCTGCAGAGCTTCCTTGTTAAATATTTACCCCATCCAGTGCTCCATTGTGCTCAGTCTTGTACCGTCATCCACGTAACCTCCATTCGTCGTCTCTTCTGGGTGTTGCCCTGATTGAAACATAATCAGTTGACAACTGGAAAAAGGTGCAGCCCTATCAGTGAGTTATGGCTCCTTATAGCGGGTGACGTGCCCTGCCCACCGGCTGTTTCCACACATCAATAACCACTTCAGAGTGGCGGAATCAGCGCCCATTCTGTATAATGATATTTCATTATTAGAGCTATTTGTTCTCGCCGTCTCGGTTATGATGGATACGACTGCTTTTATACTATTTGATCTCGCTATTATCCACCTGCTGAGGGTGATGCAACTTTTAAAAGCAGGGAGATGTATTTAAGGGGGAGCTCCACCCAAATACAGGTCATTCTCGCAGTCAGATTAGGGTAGTGGGCATGTCCACCTCAAGGACCTCACATACATGGAGGGAGCTATGTATGTGCAGATAGGACAACAGCCTTGATAGTGTAAGGTCAGACCTGGGAAGGGGTGGGGTTTGTTCCAGATTTTCTTCCAAATGACCTTGGGGCGGAGCTTAAGAGGCACTAAAAAATACCCTTGTTTTTATGATTTTTTAAATAATTTTTTTAAATTTTATCTCTCACGATTTATATTTTAAAGAAGATAATATTTCCTGCAGTTTTCACTCTGACTGCTAAGCCTAATAATAGAACGACTATTGACAATTCTGTAGGGGTTTTCTTTGCAGCAGATATCTCATTTACATCACAGATTGGATTACAATAGAAGTTAACATCTCTTTAGATCACTCATCATTACTGACAAATGATGATGTCGCAGATTATCTCCTCCCCCACCGTACACAGATCATTTTTAGGGTGGGTTCATACTTGCGCCCGGTCTCCGCTTTAGCCAATCCGGCAGGCTTCCGTCTTCTGCCCGAGAAACTGGACAGGAGACGGAAACTCAGTGGTCAGTTTTCATTCATGCGTTTGCAAAGTGACTGCCCATGAGGGTCTTGGGCCTGACTACCGGGTTTCTGTCCCCTGTCCAGTTTCTCAGGGCAGAAGATGGAAACCCGCCGGTTTGGCTAAAGTGGAGATCGGGCGCTGGTGTGAACCCGCCTTTAGGGCCTCTTCACAAGGCGTAAGCGCGCCGTTTATTTAGACATTTAGCTCATTTAGCGCCGCGCTCGGACACGTGTATACGTGTCTAAATGAGCGGCGCGCTTACGCTGTGTGAAGGGGCCCTTAGATGTCTAAATTCTCCCATAGACCTCAATGAGTCAGACTATTGCTGCCATGACTGTGCTGTAAAGCATATCACTAAATGCCGTTAACAGAGCGGAGGAAAGGCTCCAACAACATGGCCGCCATAGGTATGACGTAGTTACCATGGGGCCCTTTGCCGAGACTAGTCCTATCCTCTTTACCGTGGGATGTTGAATGGCACAGTTAGTAAACAGAGATGAGTGAATTAGTTCGGATTGAACCAGACTCGACCCAAATTTCGCAAAAGTTTTGGCCTTCACCCAAACCCACACATACACTATTGTACTCTGGGGTCTTCAGCGGAGGTCCAGGGGAGGTGAGTAAATATAACGACGCACCACGTTGACATCCTTACAACATCTGGTGGTGTCCAGGGGTCCCCTGTTGTCCACTTCAAATCCTAGGGTTACCACTGAGGCGCCATGTGACTGCTGAGGCCCAATCAGGCTTCATCAGTGACCCCCAGTCCCAAGATGTCAGCCAGAGGCCGGAAGACCTGTTCAACAAGTCCGGCCCAAAATGAACCATCAAAACGACTCTGTCCCAAGTGGGTGGCAAATTGGCCTAAGGATCAAACAATTACGCCTATGGTAACCAATGGCCAAACCAAACACCAAAATGGGGGCCCCAGTTTGACCCTGCCATGGGCCTTTTGTCTTTCGTTGCCGTTCTCAGGGTAGGGGCGATGTTATTTCACTCCCTCCCCAATGATCGGATGATCTATGGATTAGATCCAGGATGACATTCTATACCTTTGTCCTACAGAGGAGTCCGGGGCATGAAGGGTTACAGAGAAGAAATCAGCGAGCGGGCCCGCGTCCAGGAGGAATGCATTGATCAGTCAATTCCCAGCGCAGCTCCGGCATTGCATTTCATTAGATTTCACATCTCTGTCTTCTATTAACTCTTCTGGTTTCATGGCGTCCAGCGGCTTCATTAAACCTGGAGCTTTCCAGCTGCTGAACTGATGGGCTGCGCCTGGCATGTGCTGGTTATGGGGTCGGGATGGTGACATTGTCCTGACTGCTTGTTCCTGGGTTTTATTGGTGAAGGAACAAAGGTTCCTGCATGTTTATGGGGAGACCTATCACATCAACGTCAATGGCTCTGGTCGTAAAGGTCGATGGGCCTACAGTAGGAACACTGGAGGTGAACTACATAGTCAAGGCCTCTATGGAGGAGAGCAGCCAAGGCATAACTTGAAGCTTCTTGGCCCCAATGCAAAATCTAACATATCCCACCTCTCCTCTCCTACCCACCATATGACCAGTGTCTTCATAGGTCATAGAAGAACCTTTGAGTACTCTCAGGCACCAGGGCCCAGGAGCAACTCTTACCTCTACTCCCATAGCTATGCTCCTGCCTACAGGTGGGCATAAAAAAAGAGCCATTACTTGATCCCCCCATTGTCGTAGGCCTCTTAACTTCTACAACCTGAACAGAATTGCCCCTATTGTCCATACATTGGAGGACCACTGGAATATAGATACAAAAGTACTTCACTGTTGAGGTCACGTATGTTGGACTGTGATTGTTTGGTGGTGTCCCGAAGATTCAAAGACACCTCCACCACTAGGTCATCTCCAGTAGTTGACCAGAAGTGGTTTGGTAGGTCCAGGCTCTGAAGCAATAATGATCCAGCAGAAGACATACAAATTTGACGGGCCCTATAGTCTATTATCCAGGGGTCGGTATCTCAGACTCCCTTTATCTGATGCCATATGTTCCTCCACTCTTCTTGAGGAGATCAGAAAGGTCAATGACCATGGTAGCACCCATTGTGGACATCCCACCACCACTTCTAACTCCTGCAGGTGAACATGGGCCCTGTTTTAGTGTTCTGGGGTAGTAGATAAGAACTTTTTACATACTACTGGTAAATCCAATACTATTCACTGGTAGACAACACGTTTCGGGATCCACTCCTTGGGTCACATATTTTGGGATAGTACCAAGGTCACATCCATGAGGGTTAGACACGTTACGGTTAGACTCTTATAATGGCATATATTTTTTGGATTGCCCAAAGTAACACCAATGGTGAGTCCAAAAAGGATGGACCATGGGCAAGATTTACCAATGTTTTTGAATCTAGAATATGGTGTAAAATTCACCAAATTTCACCAAAGTTGGAACAAAAAGATTGTCTAATATAGGCTTTAAAAGGGGACATGGCTTGAAAGTGGGTGTGGTCTTTATGGAGTGGGTGGGGCCTTCTAGAAGTGTGTGTGGTCTTTATGGAGTGGGTGGGACCTTCTAGAAGTGGGTGTGATCTTTATGTTGTGGGTGGGACCTTCTAGAAGTGGGTGTGATATTTATGTTGTGGGTGGGACCTTCTAGAAGTGGGTGTGATATTTATGTTGTGGGTGGGACCTTCTAGAAGTGGGTGTGGTCTCAAATTTTTTGTCCAATATATGGTTAAGAAAGTCAGAAAATGGTGGAAATTTTGATGCTTCACTGCTCATAACAGGCGTAGATTTTATTTTTTTGACCTTTAGAAAGTAATTTTATTAAATTTGGCACAAATTCTGGGGGTTTTTTTTAGACTGATAGAGAAATGTAATAAATCGGTCCAATGTATATTAGTCGCATGTAGATTACTTACCCACCCCAGGACAGAGACCCCTTTAACTAGTCCCTGGAGCGTTTTTATATTGTGCGCCAGTAGCCTGCAGGTGGCACTGTTGTGTTTGCTTCCTATGGAAGGCAAAATTTAAAGGGGAGGTCCATCTGTGGAGCCGTTTTTAGAGGTCTCTTCTGCAATACTCCCTCCAATAGATAGGATATTAGGAAGTACAACCTAAGCAATTCCCTGATATATCGGGTTTGATTACAATTTACTTGTAGGCAGATCTATGCGTCTCCATAGTAACAGACTACAAGCAAACCTGTTGTGTAGTCTGATCGGGCAGCCATGTTTAATTCCTTCCAACTCATCCCCTTATCCAATCATCTACAGGTTATGAAGAATTGAGGACTGGAGGAGAGGAACATGGAGCAGAATCTGTACCAGTCACTGCCACTAGGGGCACTCTACCAAATATATTCATGCAGATCCCAATGATGCCCAAGGAAAATATAACTGGGCCTACAGTGAGCTCCCCCTAGTGATGGCACTGGGCAGACAGAATGTGTATTATGCATCTCTATGGCTGTAGGGAATTTGGGAGCCTGTATCAAAAACTGAGCTTTGATCCCTACAAAGATAAATCCTAATACTTTACCGTCACCATTGTTTATTACAAACACACTACAGGCTATGGTGGTGTCATTTGTTTGGTCACTATGGTTGTCATTTATGGGTGTATTATTTGTGCACACTATCACACCATTATGTTTTGTAATATATGGAGGCATTACTGATTTGTGCTGTATGGCAGCATTATTTTTGTGCTATACAGATGCATTACATAGTTGTACCATATGGCAGCATTATTTTTTGCACTGTGTAGATACAAATCTTATTTGGACTGTAGAATAGCATTATGTGTGTACTATATAGATGCGTTACATATTTGTACCATATGGCAGCATTATTGTATACTGTATGGATGAATTACATATTTATACTGTACGGCAGCATTATTTTTGCAATAACTGGAGGCATTGTTTATTTGTACCTTATGACGGCACTATTTCTGAACTATATAGGCTATATTACTTATTTGTATGTAGGGCTGTATTATATTTACACTACGTTGATGCCATATGTATTTAGAATGATTGTACTTTATACATGCATTTTTCATTTGTCCTGTATGATAGCATTATCTTTGGAATATATAGATGCATTTCTTATTTTTACTGTATGGCAGTATTATTTTGTCTACTATATAGATGCATTACTTATTTCTACTGTATGATAGCATTTTTTTACTATATAGAGGTATTACTTACTTGTACTGTATGGCAGCATTATTTTGTCTACTATATAGGTACATTACTTATTTCTACTCTATGATAGCATTTTTGTACTATATAGAGGTATTACTTACTTGTACTGCATGGCAGTATTGTTTTTGTACTATATAGATGCATTAACTATTTCTACTCTATGATAGCATTTTTGTACTATATAGAGGTATTACTTACTTGTACTTACTTGTAGGAGGCCTACTTCTAAAACTCCTAGAGAGTGGAATAGGAGGAAGAACGTACGACGTCATCAAGAGCTCCTACACCGGAAACCAGTGCAGTGTGAAGGTGAATGGGAAAAGGACAGCATACTTCCAACAGGCCCGAGGGGTCAGACAAGGCTGTAGCCTGAGCCCAACGCTCTTCAACATCTATATCAATGAACTGGCTACAGCCCTGGAGGCCTCACCAACCCCAGGCCTCACCCTGAACAATCGAGAGGTGAAGTTCCTGCTATACACCGATGACCTCATACTCCTGGCCCCCACCGAGAAAGACCTCCAAGAAAGCCTGTCAGTGCTGGAAAAATTCAGCACCACATGGGCCCTACCCATCAACCAGAAGAAGACCAAAATCATGGTATTCCAGAAGAAGGGCCACAATAAAGCCTCCACCACCCCACAATTCACACTGAACGGCTCCACACTGGAGAAAACCAACAGCTACACCTACCTGGGGCTGGAGCTCAGCCAATCAGGAAGCTTCAAAGCAGCAATAGAAACCCTGAAAGCAAAAGCCTGCAGAACCTTCTACGCCATCAGAAGACAACTGTACCACCTCAAACCACCGGTGAGGGTCTGGATGAAGATATTTGATGCTGTCATCTCCCCGATCCTTCTCTATGGCAGTGAGGTTTGGGGCCCAGCCACCTACCCAGACCAGTCAAGGTGGGATTCCAGCCCAACAGAGAACTTCCACCTGGAGTTCTGCAAATACCTGCTCCATGTCCATCGCAACACCACCAACATGGCCTGCAGGGCAGAGCTAGGCAGACTCCCCCTATGGCTCACCATACAGAAGAGGGCGCTAGCTTTCCAGGCACACATCCAGGGGAGCAAGCCTGACTCCTACCACCACCAAGCATGGCTAAGCCACCTGAGCAAACCAGACATTCAACAACCAAACAGCAGCCAACCACCAAACCAAAAACTCCAACAGATGATAACCAAGGCCGAAATAAAGGCGACCACAGAGGCAAACAGAGAGCGGTACATTGAAGAATGGAGAAATGAAATAAATAACTCCAAGAAACTCACCGTGTACCAATCCCTACAAAGGGACTACACCATGGCCACCTACCTGGAGAGAATACGCCACCCCAAGCACAGACAGACCCTGAGCCGATACAGACTGAGCGCCCACAACCTAGAGATAGAGACGGGGCGATACAGGCAGACGTACAAGCCACGGGAGAAGAGACTGTGCCAGCACTGTGACCAGGGGGCCCTAGAAGACGAGACCCACTTCCTGCTACACTGCACCAAATACTCAGCTGTGAGGACCGTCTACTACCAAAGACTCTCTGCCCACATCCCAGACTTCATATCTGCAGACGAGAAGAGGAAACTCTACATCCTACTGGGAGAAGAAGAGGCCACTGTGGAGATCGCTGCCCAATACGTGTCCAGCTGTCACCAAACAAGAGGAAGATGAGACTCCACGGACTGTTATATTTATCCCAAAACACCCGCCCCACCCACCCCCACCCCCACCCCCACCTCCCCATATAGCAGTCACCAACGAAGAGGAAGATGAGACTCCATGGACTGTTATAACCGAACCCCCCCCCCCCATACCCACCACCCACCCAACCCAACTCCCCCCCCCCCCCACCCACTTTACTAGCTTTGGCAATGCCAAATACCTATTCGGACGTGCCAATAAAGCATTTTTTTTATTTTTGATTTTGATTCTGTATGGCAGTATTGTTTTGGTACTATATAGAGGTATTACTTGTACTGTATGGCAGTATTGTTTTTGTACTATATAGATGCATTAACTATTTCTACTGTATGACGGCATTATTTTATGTAGTATATTCTAGTATTCTAGTGTTTCCTAGTGTACAGCAGCATTATTATTATTTGTCATTTTGTACTACATAGTGGTATTTGCTACAAGATAGCAGCATCTTTTATATGTACCATGGGGCGATATTATTCATTCCCTTGAAAAAAATACTGTGCCTGCATATGTAGGCCATCCTGTGAAACCGCAGTGCACTGCCATACCCACATTGGCAAGATTGGCATTTATTCGAACTTTTGCCGCCATTCCCCCCACACACACACACACACACACAGAGGTCAATGGGAACTCATACAATCTGAATCTCACGCTGTTATTATTGGGCAGATATTGTCTAGATGATTAGAGACAATATCTGCCCAAACTGATCTGCTATCAGTAATAGAACATTGCTTATTAAAGGGACATACCCCATAATAGATAACAATAACCTTTGCGGTCATATTGTTAATAATTGTCAGATAGTGACGGATCATACAGACGGGCGGCATTCCCTTCCGGCAGGCAGTGGGTTAAAATATTGGCCTCTTCATGGCTCTTGAATAGGGGGATTATCCGCCCTCCTCTCTGTCACAGCTGCTAGCCAAAAAAGCAGGTGAGAGAACCTGGAGAAGTTTGGAAGGAGGGTTCTCCATGACCCAAGTACCCAAGTGCGGTGGAGAAGGGGGGTGATAGCAATGGAGGGAGGGGAAAGGTTTATGACCTGAGGCCCCCAGCCCATGAATGTTGAGCTGACGTGTGACCTGTAGACTGACCGTCAGGGCAGGAGACCACCGCCCCTCCAGGCTTCTTGACCTTCTTGCTCCAAACCATATTGTGGAGTATTGGGGCTGAGTAAATAAACTCTACAATGATTCCAAGTTGTCTCTGAGTCTGCAGACTATGGAGAACGTCCCTGACTAATAACTGACCGTCTTTCTGTAGACTTTCCCCACTTCCAGCCATCGGTGGAGATTCTTCATCTTGGTCCTGATACCTATAGCAGATATGGTGGTGTCCTTATTGTCCGACTCACATAGTAGAGCATGTTATCTGCAGGTGACTGGCCGGGTATTATCACCTATATAATAATATATGGGGTGACCATTACAGCTGCTTATACAAGTCCCCAAAATAGGTCGCACATGTATCAATAGGGCCTTGTATACACTACTGGTTGGTAGAACTTTATATTATTGTACAGGATGGAATAATCTGCAGCATCTTCCTATACAGAGAAAATCTATACAGTGCCCTATAGGGCTGGTTTGTTTGCTTTTCAAATGGTGTCAATGTGAGACACTGTATATATTGGAAGCATCTATCTATCTATCTATCTATCTATCTATCTATCTCCTATCTATCTATCTCCTATCAATCTATCAATCTATCTATCTATCTATCTATCTATCTCCTATCTATCTATCTATCTATCTATCTCCTATCAATCTATCTATCTATCTATCTATCTCCTATCTATCTATCTATCTATCTATCTATCTATCTATCTATCTCCTATCTATGTATCTATGTATCTATCTCCTATCTATCTATGTATCTATCTATCTATCTATCTCCTATCTATCTATCTATCTATCTATCTATCTATCTATCTATCTATCTCCTATCTATATATCTCATATCTATCTCCTATCTATCTATCTATCTATCTATCTATCTATCTATCTCCTATCTATATATCTCCTATCTATCTATCTATCTATCTATCTATCTATCTATCTATCTATCTCCTATCTATCTATCTATCTATCTCCTATCTATCTATCTACTATCTATCTATCTCCTATCTATCTATCTATCTATCTATCTATCTATCTATCTATCTATCTATCTATCTCTGTCCTATCTATCTATCTATCTATCTATCTATCTCCTATCTATATATCTCCTATCTATCTATTTATCTATCTATCTATCTATCTATCTATCTATCTATCTATCTCCTATCTATCTCCTATCTATCTATCTATCTATCTATCTATCTATCTATCTATCTATCTATCTATCTATCTCCTATCTATCTATCTATCTATCTATCTATCTATCTCTTATCTATCTATCTCCTATCTATCTCTCTCCTATCTATCTATCTCCTATCTATCTATCTATCTATCTATCTATCTCTGTCCTATCTATCTATCTATCTATCTATCTATCTCCTATCTATCTATCTATCTATCTATCTCCTATCTATCTATCTATCTATCTATCTATCTATCTATCTATCTATCTCCTATCTATCTATCTATCTATCTATCATCTTTCTATCTCCTATCTATCTATCTATCTATCTATTTATCTATCTATCTATCTATCTATCTAATCCCACCCCTCCACATCTCAGCAATCTCCCACTTCTTACATCCTCATCTTCCTGTGTCCTTTATCTAAGGAAACAAATTGGCTTTATATTTAGCAAAGGAAACATAAAGAAAAACACACACATATATATATATATAAGTAGACAGGTGGCCAACAATAGCCCCCCCCCCCCCCGCCCCACCTCCCCTTCCTCTATATATTTTGCTTTCCATAAACTGCTGTAGGAAAAGGTTTGACCCGTTCATGTTTTCTCAAATTAATCCTGACACACAAACTCCTCTCTGGATTCCCGTCTTAAGGCTGGTGGAAGAAATTGGAACAGTTAAGAGATTTAGGCGTAATTAAAGGCAGCGTACTAAACTTCTTCTTGTCCGGACCATTTATAAAAGAAAGCAAAGCAAAAATTGTGTCCCAGCAGCCACCCACTAGAAGAAGGCGCCCACAGCTACGAGTGGTGACAATGGACGCCAACTTGTATTCCAGGCACCGGGGTGTAGATGTGGACGTGGACCACTCGTAGACATAATTGCTACAAATCTACATTGGATCCTAAAAGTGACTTGTAAGATAAACATGGCCGGGGCCTGTGTCACATCCTTCTTGGAAGAGATTCATCTTCCAGCCACTATTGTTTTTGCTAAGTTCACAAACATCCAATTTAGCTTGACAGTAATCAAATCATTTGGAGCTATCGAAGTGATCCCATGCATGTGAATTACTAGGTGAAAACGCGTCTCTCCTATTCACAAGGACAAGGCCAGCTTTGTATGGAGCTGAGCTTAATCAACTTGACCAGCTTTAAAAAAAAAAAAAAAAAAAAAAGATATCAAATTTCACCCCGCCCACTTCTCCATTTTTGGAAATTTTTTATCTATGACCAAAAATTAAAAATAGAAAAACAATTGAATTTTTTTTTTATTTAAATGGAAAAAAAAATTAGGAATTTAAAACAATCCCAAAATAAATAAAATTAAAAAATGTAAATAATGTTTCATAGTAATTATTAAAAAATAATATAAATTAAAATAAATTATAAAAATAAATAAAATATAATAGGAAAAAATAAAATAATGTTTAATAGTAATTATTACAAATAATATCACTGAAAATAAAATAATTAAATATAATTAATGGATAACAATTATAATATTTAATAGCAATTATTAAAAGATAATTAATGAAAATAAAATATAAAAATAAATAAAATATAGTCAATAAAAAAATATATTTAATTGTAATTATTAAAAGATATTATTAAGGAAAATACAATATAAATAAAAATAAAATACAAATAATAGAAAAAAATAATATTTAATAAAATATAAAAATAAAATATAAATAATAGAAAAAAATAATGTTTTATATTATTAAAAGATAATATCAATTAAAATAAATATTATATAGATGATGGAAGATATAAATAATATTTAATAGTATTTATTAAAAGATAATATCAATGAAAATAAAATCTAAAAATAAATAAACTATATATAATGAAAAAAATTATAGTATTTAATAGTAATTATTAATAGATAATATCAATGAATAAAATATAGATAGATAGATAGATAGATAGATAGATAGATAGATAGATAGATAATGGAAGAAAATAATATTTAATAATTAAAATATAAAAATAAGTGAACTGTAAACAATGATATAAAAAATTAAAATAACAATAAAGTAATATAAAATTATCAAATGAAAAATAATAAATATTCTGTATTGATAATAAAAAATACAATTTTAATAAAGCAATTATTGTCATAATATTTTGGGTTTTTTTTCCTTTATTTATATTTTTTTAATCAGAAAAATAACAATTATACATCAATAATCAAAATAAGAGAAAAACAACATGATTTCTGCCCTAATCATTGAATACATCTCTGTAAAAAATAAAATCTTGTATTATATGTCTACACAAGACCCATTTCCACAGTAGTCCTCGGTTGTACACGTAAGACGTATTGGGTTGTTGTTTTTTTTTTCCATTTTTTATTACTCTAAATCATAGAGGTTTGTGTCTCCATGTTTCCTTTAATGGAATGTAGACATTTATGTTGTCTTTGTGTCAGTGACCGTGTGTCAGTTTTATCTGCTCAGCTTTTTTTCTGTGTGTTAATATAAAACATGAATTATCCCAAAGAAACATTTGTTTAAAATAAAACCTGGATGTAGTTCAGTGTGAATGAGCGGCCTACAAACAATAAAAGGAGATGAGGTTTTATTTCAGTGGTTCCTAAATTTCTTTATTACATGGCCCAGCTGGTAACTCGCCCACTGTCCTAGTAATATCTTCCATGAGGCACAAATTGTGTGATAAATAAAAGTATATGAAATAGCTAAAAATATAAAGTAAGATAAAAAATAATATTTAGATTTGAGATTGTTGTCATTTTTATTTCCTACCTATACTACAAATAGCATGGCCTCCTATGACAATGGCACCTTGACATCCATGCCTTGGCACAAATGGGTCCAGATCTTCTCTTTCAAGGTCAAAAATTAGCTTTATACTCCTAAAAAAAATAATAATGGTATAGAGAGGATTCATTCCTAATCTGATTTCTAGAATATGTGATGCAAAAAAAAATAAATTATATAATGATACATTTTATAGAAATAATTTTGATGATTTATTCTTAATCGATAGTATTGTAAATATTACATAAAAAATGTAAAAAAAATCTTACAAGATAATATTATAAATATTTTATAAAGAAAGGGTTACTAAATAGTAATATATATTATGAAAATATAAAATAAATATTACTAGATTGTAATTATAAATATATAAAAAATAAAACAAATCTTACTAGATAGTATTATAATATAATATAAAAATAAATATTGCTAGATAGTATTATAAATATTATATAAAAAAATAATAAAAAAAAAATAATAATTGAAAAATCTTAACAGATAGTAATATAATAAATAATAATATAAATATTATATAAAAATATTAAATAAATATTGCTAGATAGTATTATAAATATTATTTTAAAAAATCATTTTAAAAAAATCTTATTAGATAATATAAATATTTTATAAAAAATGTTTTAAAAATCTTACTGAATAGTAATCTAAATATTATATAAAAATATATTAAATAAATATTGATAGAAAGTATTCTAAATATTATATACAAAATATTTTAAAAATCTTACTAGATTGTATTATAAATAATTTTTTTTTAAATTACCAAATATTTAAGGCAAGGACAGAAAGTCAACTATAAAATGTAAAATAATTAGTCAAAAATATAAAAAAAAAATTAAAAAAAAATAAAAAGTTTTTGACTATTTTTTTTATATCCTCTTTTATGTCACTTAAGTAAACCTAAACTCAAAAAAAATCCCCCTGCCATCTGCCCAGGACACGATCCCTGCTGAGCCAAGGGCCACTACAGACGTGTCAGCAAACACAGCCCAGTCCACTCCTTAACAAATATCTAAAAATAGATAAATTTCTTCTTTAAAAAAAAAAAATTATTCTTCCCAAATTGCATGAATAATTGTCACAGATGGGATTTGCGCACATACACACATGTCAAATCTCATTTTTTTTAAATAACACCACACACCACTTGTTTGGTCGCAAATTAGATTTTATTGCATTTGATTACTCTGGAATGCGGCCTTCAGGAGTCAAAAGTCTAGAAAACACACAGAAAAAAAAAAAAAATCAATAGACGTGCTCGGTCCCAGTAATGGAGGCGGCCTGGCCCTGAAAGGGTTAAATGACGGTGCTATTTTATCGGGCCAATATTGCACATGTACATGGGATGTTTAGGTAGATGTGCGATTTTACTGCCGGTCTATCTACGCGGTGAACGGCCTGTCACTTACTCGTCGGCATCAAAGACTTCTATGCATTAAACTGGGTGGGAAAGATATGGAAAAAAATCACTTTAAATATCCATGACATCTATAAATAAGCCCCGAATCCAGGGAGCACCGGCCGGGGAATAAGGGAATCTATAAATCTGGAAATCTGGGGCAGATCTAACATCAGCCAAATCGCAAAAAAAAAAAAAGGAGATTTTTATATACTAGTTTAATCTTTCCTGAGGCACCGGGATTTTTTTTTTTTTTTTTAACATTTTCCCTGTCATTTCGCCAATTTACTTCTCCCGAATTTGAAGAAGCGAACGACCTAACAGAAGGAAATATAGATTTCTGGACAACCCAGCCAACACGAAACTTGTGATTCAGACATTCATTTTTATTAATAATGGCAATCAATCTTTACAATAGTATGGTAGCTGTCTGAGGAGAACAAAGGATCCCACTATACATCTCCATGTGCGTTAATACAATTGTACCTCGTCCCTGCTAATGTTTCTCCACGCACGTTCACATTGGAAACACGTTTCAGTTTTATCTGAACATTCCCTTTAAATGGCTCCAGCAGATAGGTTATATAACACATCACTAGCTACGTATCGCCAGTCCCATCATACCAGTCAAAACATGGGGTGTACAGGTTCGCAATGAGTGTTTTTCCATAAAATTCTTTACTTTTATGTGGCGTGAACATGTAGTGGATGGATCAATCAATTTAAAAAAAAAAAAAGTTTGCAATTTTTTGTACATTTTTGAACTGTGAAATCGTGTTTACATAGATAGGACAATGTTTTGTATAATTGTTGCCTCTCTTTCTGTATATTTAGGGTTGGGTACTATTATATATATTATATTATATATGGGCAAGCTGTAATCTAGGATTTTTATGTCTCTGTGTCAGCAATGGGGTCCTCCGGGGTCTCCTGCCATAGAGTTTCATTGAAATGTCCAAGGATCATTGGGCTGACACTGATGCCCCCTGACCTACAGGACAGCTTGGATGTCTCAGGCACTTGAATGGGGCTGCTCCTCCACCATCCCGACTATCCTACCTTACAAACTTACATAAATTTTCTCCTCCATCCATGTCTAGGGATTGTAGCTACAGTGCCATTGGGTGTAAGTTTCTGGATTATGTTGGAGATGGACTTGTAACCTTGAGATTGGTGATATTTTTCCACAATTTTGGTTCTCTTCTCCTCTTTCCCATGCTTAGTTTGACACACATGCAAAGATTGGGGCAACTGTTCTCTTTTCTATCTACTTTCAGGTATGATTTTATATATGGCCACACCTGTTACTTGCCACAGGTGAGTTCGAACAATCTTGAAACAAAGTTATTTACCCACATTATTGGTGCCCATCATTTTGTCCGGCCCAAAGTTTTTGTGTTAAATTATGTCCAATTTGCCTTATTTTTCCGTTGTTACAATACACAAAAAGGAAATTAAAATGAGTATAACAAAACGTGAGTAATTGCAATAATTTCTTGGGAGAAATACTCCATTTTCTGAAAAATTTAAGGGGTGCCAACACTTACAGCCATGACTGTATTAATAAATTATTGGATATAGGTGTATAAAAAAAAGCAAAAAAATCCAAAAACATCAAGAGTATTTTTATTTTGTTGGTTTATTTATCAATTTATCAGTAAATATGTGATAATATAATTAAAAATTTAAAAATAAAATTATATATGCATTTTTATATATAATTTTTTTATAAAATAATAAATTGGACTAGAATGAGAAGTAACTAGATGTTGGGCCTTTAGCTTTTACATAAATGGTTTTGTCTGGTGTCCTCCATATTAACAGCAGGCGACATAATTTATTCTTTGTCAGCAGTTTTTTTTTTCTTTCTAACTGGGAAGCAATCCATACTTAATATAGTAAACATATGGGCCAAGTGGGTAAAAGGATCGAATGTAAAATTGTTGAGTGTTATGGGGCAAAATTTGCTGGGAAAAAAAAGAAAAATGTTTCACTAGCTGTCAAAATTTTGGTAAGTTATTTTATAAAATTGACAGACCAGATGAGGTCAGTATGGCCAAACATGTCTTCGAAATCAAAGATCAAGCTCGTAGGAGCCTTCATTGTTGAGTCTCTCCCTCCGATATAGACTGTGAACTGAATGCAACTAGGAGAACAGATGTTTCGAGATCAACCGTTCAGAGTGGGTAAGTGAAACTCGGCCTAACTGGAAGGAACTATTTTTAAGGACTCAAAAATAAGAGAAAGAGGCTCGTTGGGGCCAAAAACAACAGGAAAAAAAAACTGGATTTGTGAGTCTTATTGAAAGACTGAAATATTTGGGTTGAACCACCATTAATTTGTAGCGGGGAGGGAGGGTTCATGTGTAGTCAAAGGAAATTGTGTGAGGATGTTTTATTGGTGACATAGTGGGTAAATATTACAAAGCCCTTGGTAATAGCGTCTAAAGTGGCCTATAAATAGTCCAAAAAAATCAAAAACTATTTTAGTAATATCAGATGGATTGTTATATGGGAAGATTATACAAGGAAATATTTCTAATCTTGTTTTTATTTCATATGGAAAAATAAAAGTATATAAAGATATAAAACATTCAAAATTTATATTACGTAAATAAACAAATTATCTAAAAATATAAACTTTTACCCAATTGAATTTTTTAAATCTAATTTAAATTTAAATTTTTAAAAACTTACTTAAAGTCTAAAAAAAAAAAATAAAATATTACATAATACAAGCTGAAGCCAGAAGGTTAGGTCGAATTCATTGAGAGATTTTTTTTTTTTGCCTTCTACAGATTCCATGTTTTTGCAAATTGTTTTGTATAGTACAAAAAAAAAAACTATTTTCCTAACAAAATGTTTACAAATAGATAATTTCATTTCTAATTCAATAAATCTAAATTCGGGTGGGTCAGAAGTTTACATTCACCAAGTTGTCTGCGCCTTTAAATAGCTTGGAAAATTCCAGAAAACTATGTCATGGCTTTAGAAGCTTCTGATAGGCTACCTGACATCCTTTGAGTTATTTGGAGGTGTATCTGTGGCAGGATTTTAGGGCCAACCTTCAAGGACTACTAGCCTCTTTACATGACATCATGGGGAAATCAAAAGAAATCAGCCAAAACATCAGGAAAAAAAAATTGTGGACCTCCACAAGTCTGGTACATCCTTGGGAGCAATTTCCAAATGCCTGAAGGTACCACGTTCATCTGTTCAGATGATAGTAGGCAAGTTTAACCACCTTGGGACCATGCAGCCATCATACCGTTCAGGAAGGAGGCATGTATTGTCTCCTGGAGATGAATGTACTTTGGTGCAAAAAATTGCAAATCAATCCAAAAACAACAGCAAAAGACCTTGTGGAGATGTTGGAGGAAACGGGTACAAAGGTATCTATATCAACAGTAAGACGTGTCCTAGATCGACGTGACCTGAAGGGCTGCTCGGCAAAGAAGAAAAACTGCTCAAAAATAGACAGGACAAAAAATGGAGTAATGTCCTCTCGACGAAACGTATATGGTCATCGTGACCATTGTTATGTACGGAAGAAAAAGGGGGAGACATGCAGGCCAAACAACACCATCCCAACCGTGTAGCACAGAAGGGGCCGCGTCACGTTGAGGGGGTGCCTTGATGCAGGAGGGACTGGAGCAGATCACAAAATAGATGGCATTATAAGGAACGAAAATTACGTGGAGACATTAAAGAAACATCTCAAGGCATCAGCCAGGAAATGAAAGCTCTGACACAAACGGGCCTACAAAATGGACAATGGCCCCCCAAACAAAAAGTAGTGGCAAAATAGCTTAAGGACAACAAACTGAGGGGAATGGAGCGGCCTTAAGAAATCCCACATGTGAAAAAGAAGACGACAAACCTGGCTGAGGAACGGGCAAGACGTAGACTATCGACTAACATGTATGTAAACCTCTGAGTCACTGTATACAAAATAAAAACTGAACTAAAAAAAATTCTCTCGTGTTATTTTTGTAAAAAATATAGTAGTGATCTGAGCTGACCGAAAAGAGGGAAAAAATATCAAAAATTGTAAAAAAAACAAATGTAAATTATTTCAATTTTTACTTTGCTTTTTTATATAATGTTAAGCTATTCTACTGGAGAAATTTTTTAATATTGATAAAATTAAAAAAAATGAAAAATAAATTTTGTGTAAAATTGCAATAAAAAGATAAATAGTGACCGAAAAACTCGACCTTCGCAGTGAAGCAAAAGCTCGGAGTTTATAATCGTCCAGAAAGTTAATCATCCGTCTGTTTATTAAACATTTCTGTCTGCACCTGGGAATAAATAATGAAATAAAAACCTCTCTCGTTACACGGAATTGTTTTGGGGGAAGGTTGGAAAAGTGAGAATTTATTTTCCTCTTGTATTAACAATGTGTTTGCTGTATCCTCCGTCTTACGTTGTTACGAATGTTTTTTAGTTTGTTTGTTTTTTAACAGAAAATTTATGATAATTTTTTCTTAAGAATTTTTGAAAATTAGGAAATTATGCCAAAAATCTCATCAACTATTTTTTGAGTATATTGTTTATATTTCGAGTTTATATATTGAGTATATTGTTTATATTTTTTTAATCATTTTACATTTGTTTTTAATTTTATTATGAATACTTGATAAAGGGGAAATAAATTCCAAAAAAATAAAAAATTTAAACTTTGTAAAATGTAAAGAAAATAAGAAAACGATCATCTGGAATCTCATGTCATCCTGCTCTCTTCACAATAGAATCTAGAGCTCGTCTCAGAAAGTGAAAGTGAGACGTTTCTCAGTTACATCGAAAATGTTTTTGAAATTGATGGCAACACATCTCCAAAAAATTAGGTAAGGGCCGTGTTTTTAGTTTTCTTTTTACGTCTGGGTAATGAGGAGACCCAAATGTTGGGAGTTTTGGGAGAGGAATGTTGTTTGATTCTAGGAGGGTCCCTGCTCTACAGTTCTGCGTCTTCTTTGCTGGATTTTTTTTTTGTTTTGTAACGCACCAAATGTTTTTATAGGTGAACAGTCTGGATTGCCAGATCAGAACCTGGTCACTTCTTCTATGATGCCGTAGTGCAGGATATGGTTTAAGATCGTCCTGCTGAAATATACAAGGTCTTCCCTGAAAGAGACGTCTGGATGGAGCAGATGTTCTTCTAAACCTCTATATACTACTCTGTAACAATTTTCAAAAATTTTTTTGTTCCCAGTTGTTAAGATTGTTTATACCTTAAATGAATAGAAAAAAATTTATTATTCCCTGTAAACTTTGCTTTTGTGGTCAGCGCAATGATATTTTGAAATTGATCTATTTTTCAGGATATTCACAATATTTCAAGATACTTAAGAAGCTTCTGGAATGGTGAGGACTATCAAAAAGTTTCTAGAACTGTCCAGAATTATCTAGAACTTTCTGGGACTGTATAGAATTGTAGGTAGCTGTATGACTGCAGTTATATAGGGCCACTATAGCCCTTCCTGAGAGACAGGATCTAATTGATTGGGATTGCATAGTAAGTGGGCAATGGCCATCACAGACAATGGGGAACTGACCTAGACAGACAGGTGTGAATTCAATATCTGTTCAGATTCTGATAACGGCAGTATTCACATTTCACCCCACATCCATTACAGGAGGGGCTTAGGAATGTAAATGTATATATTGTACGTTACACTGGTACCGGGTGATCAATCTCGCTCTACTGAATCCTCAGTGCACTCTTGGACTATAATACTGCATGGAATCAAGTTTGGAAAGACATGCTTCTTCCTTACAGTACACAGCAACTTAGATGGCATCCAGGGGTTGCATATATCCAGCAGACGCATTTTGCTACGTATGTGGCCAGTTTATAAAGACAAGAGTGAAAAAGTACTCTGCGGAAGCATCTGCTAAGATGTCTGAGGCCTACCAAGCATACTTCAGCATAACCAAGACAAACCATGGGCTCCTGCAAGCAAACTCTTGAAGGTAAGTGGATAAATGCTCCTCTCTTAACTGTATTAATATTGTAACTATCACTAGTCATTAGTGTGAACTAGGCCCAAATCAAATTCTCAATCCAAATTTTATTTTGTTTGCTTACAGGGGAGAGAAGAGATTCATGCATTTTGCTATCCCAAGAACCGACTGATCACTCAACAAATTGCTACTTCTGCATGGTGGACCCTTCCAAACGTCGCACTGGCAAAAATGCACCGCCTGTAACGTACCCTGACATTCCTTCATCTATTGCCCCAGTACCGCACTGCCCTGAACTTCCCGGACCAACACCACCTTCAAAAGAAAGCAGCAGGTCAGACGCCGAGGAAGACGTTGAAGATCATGATTTCTCTTCTTCATATGCAGATGAGGATACTACCCTAACCGAAAAGACCTCAACCATCTGATCAGAGACCTTGGTCTCACCAAGTCCTACACTGAGCTTCTGACATCAAGGCTCAAGCAATGGAACTTATTAGATGAAAGCGTCCAAATGAGAAGATGCAAAATCGTCTGTTTCTATAGTAAAAATGCAAAATTTTCATTGCCGTGGTCACAAAAGCAAAGTTTATAATGAATGTAAGCAATTTTTAATTTGTCTTAGACATAAGCAATTGGAATATAACATTTAAAAGCTGGGAACAAAATTGGTGTTACATAATGCACAAGATAGGCACTATAATGTAACCCCATACCATCAGAGATCCAGGCGCTGATAACAAGCTGGATGGTCTCTCTCCTCTTGAGTCATCTGACCACAGAACAGTTTTTCCATTTTGTTTCAGTCCATTATGGAAGAGGGTGGCATTTCTAGATTTTTGGATTTTTCTTTGTAGGATACAGCTTTAACTTGCATTTGTGGATTATTCAGAAAAATGTATTCACAGGCAATGATTTTTGGAAGTATTTCTGAGCCCATGCAGTTGATTTGAATGACCTATTTTAATGCATGAGGGCCAGTAGACCCCAAGCATCCAATATTGACCATCGGCCTTGTCCCTTGTGCACAAGGATTTCTCCAGAGTCTCTGGATGACAGTATATACTGTAGACGTGGGATATTCAAAAACATTTTTTCTGCAATTTTTCACAGTCAGTGGCCATCTTTGCTTCTGTGAAACTCTTCCTCTCTAACATATTCTTTTTATAGTCATGTGACTTTGTTGAGATGTTGTTGCCATCAATTAGTAAAGAGTTGTTTTTTTGGGGGGAGGGTTTCAGATGAAATGGAGACATGTCTAACTTTCATCTTCTGATGTTCTTTTGGGTTTAAAATATGGTTAGATGAGATTTCCAAAAACATTCTCTTTACATTTTACACCGTGTCCCAATTTTTTGAGGGAAGTTTAGGATGGGATTTAAATAAAACAATAATAAAAAAAAAATTAAAAGATTAATTGGAAATATGGTTCTAATTGTGAAAAAAAAATTAATGTAAAATTAGGAGAAAAAAAAATATTGGAATTTTTGGTACTTTATTTTCAGATTTTGTTAACAAAAAAACCCCAAAAATTCCAAAGTTTGGGGTTTGTGTTCTTTGTTTGGCATGTAAAGTGACTCAAGATTCAATGTGCCAGTGTGAAAAAAGTGAACGCCCCTCCAGTTCAATCAATTCAATTAAAGGGATAACTGGGACCAGCTGCGCGAATACTTTATTAAACAATCAGTGCTGATTTGGACCGACTCCATCTACTATAATTTGCCAAACCTTGAATCTTCAAGGCAGGGTTTAATTTTTTTATTTTGTTATTCCTAAATTTAAAAAATTGTCTCAGAATTTTTTTTTTTTTTACAAAATCAAAAATTGGGTCAGAATTTGAAACAAATTATTTTTTAAAAATTCTTACCTTCTAACAAGTATTGGGAATAGACAGAGGTTAATAAGGCCTTCCTCCAGGGGTAGTCATAATAGCAAATTTCCTCCAAGTGAAGGTCACAAATAGCCCCGGGGATTGTCAGGCCTAGATTGTTGTGGTTTATAAATACGTAGAAAAATATTTAAAACATTTTTGTATTTATTAAAGTGGGATTGCCGAAATTCTAATTTTTCCCAATGGCACATTGTATGTTGTCTCTCACAATTTACAAAAATAAATAAGCCAGTACTTAGTGTCCTGCTATAACAGAGCACATGGGAACGTCAATGTCTAAAAAGCTTAAGAAAAATTTCAAAAAATTTAGGGAAGAGTCTAAATTTTGCAGAATTTACAGACCTATAGCGTTTGTATTGTCTTTTCAATGCTAAAAGTAAAAAAAATAAAATAAAATCTGCAAAAAGTTTTCAAAAAATTCAGTCCACGTGAATTCTGGATCAGATTTTGCAGATAACGGGTTAACTAGGTGCCTATGTGAAAAGTCTAAATTAAAAAAAAATAAGATTCAAAAATTAGCAAAAAAAAATTCAGGGAGAGGCCACGTGAATTCTGGATCAGATTTTGCAGACAATGGGTTAACTCCTGGGAGTGTGTTATGTGTGAGTTTTGGCAAATGTACAAGTGAGTGCACCTACCTGCGTTGGTGAACCTGTTCGAGCGGCGGAATGGAAAGGCGCGTTTCGTAATCCACCGATGAGCCCCCCAAAAAAGAAAAAGTATGTAGCCCCCCAGGAATCCATCACAATGAGGTTCCTTTTTCAGAAAGTTGATGGGGGAGGGGGGAATTTGCTCTACCACTCCATCCCCCACCTCCTCTCTCTTCCTGCCTCCACCATGCTGAGGAAGCTCTCATTGTTCTTGCAAATTGGTCGTAGCCATGTCCCCTCCCCTAAATCCCAGAAAAACCCACAGATTCGGTGGAAGCCCGGGGCTCCTTCCTTATGTGACCAAAACCTCATGCTCTCCCCACCCCTCAACGCAAGTTGTCAGAAAGCAATGGGCAGCGTTGGCGCTGTCTCTTGGTGCTCCCTACCATGGCCCTAGCAAAGTGCATGCATTGAGGCGAGACATCCTCTGGGCTTAGGTGATGTCTTGAAGATCTTCTTAAAGAGGCATCCCCGGGGGCAAAGAGGCAACTCTCTGTATCCCATCCTTGGTGCAAGGCAAGGCGAGACCTTCTTCGGTTGCAGGCAGCACACTGGCTTGGCTGCTGCTGGTACAGATCTGCCTGTCCTGAGCTTCTGGGTAGATAGATGCTTGTCTGGGAGGGGGAAGCAGCAGCTGATCCATCCAGGCTGGGAGGGAGTGTGAGCACTGGGGAGGGGGAAAGGGCACTGGAGCAGCAGCTCTTGTCATCCTGCCAACTCTGGTAATGGAGCTCTAGTGCACGCCTCTTATTAAGGTGGAACAGCCCCATTAGCTCTTCAGAAAAAAAAAAACCCGCCATCTATTGTGTTCCCCCTTAACAAAGGGACATAACGTTTGCTGGCAGATCGCTTGTATCCTTGTCCTCCACATAAAATTCTTAAACTTATACATTGTCGCTTCACTGTAAACAACAACCACCAACCGGCGCCCGCCGCACGCACTTATATTATCCAATTAGATTCCCCCCGCAGCCGTACGGATTCGGCGCTCTAAGTGGCGCTGAAGTGCTTATTCCTCGGTTATGGCTGATGATATACCAGGCTGTCGGCCCCTGACTGTAGCGGCGGGGGGAAGAGAGCGCATGGAAAAAAAAAATTTTTTTGATTTTCGCATTTCCATCCTCTCCAATGTCACCGTTTATTGTCACCCAGACGTATGGCGTGTGCCCGATACCCGACTGGGGGCCACCACTTTTAGGGGTCCCAACTTGCCGGGAAGTATCTAAATAAATTGGTGCTGATGCATGGAGGTAGGAGGTAATGAATATATAGGTAACATCCCCAGTAGATTGGCTTTTTTGGAATTTCTGGTCCCAAACCAAGTTTTGTCTGGGGGCCAAGCTAACAATGTCACAGGATTCTGCCCCCTTAGTGCCCCCACATGCAGTATAATGCCACTGGACTGCCCCCATGCACAATATACTGCCTCTTCGTGCCCCCAACGTAGTATAATCCCTCCTTAGTTACTACATAGAGCATAATGCCCCCTTAGTGACTCTATACACAACCCACTACCCACAGTGCCCAAATATACAATGTAACCCCCCACCCCACCTTGGTTCCCCCACACAGTATAGTGTCCTCTTAGTGCCACCATATACAGTATACTGCCCAAACACACAGTATAATCCCCCTTGGTTCCCCCACACAGTATACTGTCCTCTTAGTGCCACCATATACAGTATACTGCCCAAATACACAGTATAATCCCCCTTGGTTCCCCCACACAGTATACTGACCCCTTAGTGCCCCCATGTTCAGTATAATCGCCCTTGGTTCCCTAACACAGTATAATGCCCCCTAGTGCCCCCATACACAGTAGACTGCCCCCACTTAGAGCCCCCACATGCTATATAACCCCCCCTTGCTACATTCACACATTATATTGCCTCCTTAGTGCTTTTCCAAAAAGTATCATGTTCTGTTAGTGCCTCCATACACAGCCTATTGCCCCCTTCGTGCCCCCGCACATGCAATGTCATCCCTCTTAGTTTTCCACACAGTATAATACCCTGTTAGTGCCTCCATACACTGTATAAGGGTCAGTTCACACGTTAACTGCCCGCGCGGGTTTTGACACCGAGAGAGACGCGGCGAGCCGCATCTCTCTCTTGTCAAAACCCGCCTGCCACGACCATCGCGGTCGCGGCTTTCCCCTCCGCTGTCGGCTCAAATGAATGAGCCGACATAGGAGGGTGCTGCCAGGGGCTTCCGCCTGAAGATAGGGCAGGTCGCTTCTTTTCTCCGCTAGCGGAAAAAAGAAGCCTGGCGGCCTGCATAGACCACCATTGTAAGGGGCGGATTTTGAAGCGAAATCCGCTGTCAAAATCCGCCCCTTTGCCCACGTGTGAACTAGCCCTAATACCCTGTTAGGGCCTCCATACACTGTATAATACCCTGTTAGTGCCTCCATACACAGTATAATACCCTGTTAGTGCCTCCATACACTGTATAATACCCTGTTAGTGCCTCCATACACAGTATAATACCCTGTTAGTGCCTCCATACACAGTATAATACCCTGTTAGTGCCCCTATACACTGTATAATACCCTGTTAGTGCCGCCATACACAGTATAATACCCTGTTAGTGCCTCCATACACTGTATAATACCCTGTTAGGGCCTCCATACACTGTATAATACCCTGTTAGTGCCTCCATACACAGTATAATACCCTGTTAGTGCCCCTATACACTGTATAATACCCTGTTAGGGCCTCCATACACTGTATAATACCCTGTTAGTGCCTCCATACACAGTATAATACCCTGTTAGTGCCTCCATACACAGTATAATACCCTGTTAGCGCCTCCATACACAGTATAATACCCTATTAGTGCCCCTATACACTGTATAATACCCTGTTAGTGCCTCCATACACAGTATAATACCCTGTTAGTGCCTCCATACACTGTATAATACCCTGTTAGTGCCCCCGTACACTGTGTAATACTCTGTTAGTGCCCCCGTACACTGTATAATACCCTGTTAGTGCCTCCATACACTGTATAAAACCCTGTTAGGGCCCCTATACACTGTATAATACCCTGTTAGTGCCTCCATACACAGTATAATACCCTGTTAGTGCCTCCATACACTGTATAATACCCTGTTAGTGCCTCCATACACAGTATAATACCCTGTTAGTGCCTCCATACACAGTATAATACCCTGTTAGTGCCTCCATACACTATATAATACCCTGTTAGTGCCTCCATACACAGTATAATACCCTGTTAGTGCCCCTATACACTGTATAATACCCTGTTAGTGCCTCCATACACTGTATAATACCCTGATAGTGCCTCCATACACAGTATAATACCCTGTTAGTGCCTCCATACACAGTATAATACCCTGTTAGTGCCTCCATACACTGTATAATACCCTGTTAGTGCCTCCATACACAGTATAATACCCTGTTAGTGCCCCTATACACTGTATAATACCCTGTTAGGGCCTCCATACACTGTATAATACCCTGTTAGTGCCTCCATACACAGTATAATACCCTGTTAGTGCCCCTATACACTGTATAATACCCTGTTAGTGCCTCCATACACTGTATAATACCCTGTTAGTGCCTCCATACACAGTATAATACCCTGTTAGTGCCCCTATACACTGTATAATACCCTGTTAGTGCCTCCATACACTGTATAATACCCTGTTAGTGCCCCTATACACGGTATAATACCCTGTTAGTGCCTCCATACACTGTATAATACCCTGTTAGTGCCTCCATACACTGTATAATACCCTGTTAGTGCCTCCATACACTGTGTAATACCCTGTTAGTGCCTCCATACACAGTATAATACCCTGTTAGTGCCTCCATACACAGTATAATACCCTGTTAGCGCCTCCATACACAGTATAATACCCTGTTAGCGCCTCCATACACAGTATAATACCCTGTTAGTGCCTCCATACACAGTATAATACCCTGTTAGTGCCTCCATACACTGTATAATACCCTGTTAGTGCCTCCATACACTGTATAATACCCTGTTAGTGCCTCCATACACTGTATAATACCCTGTTAGTGCCTCCATACACAGTATAATACCCTGTTAGTGCCTCCATGCACTGTATAATACCCTGTTAGTGCCCCTATACACTGTATAATACCCTGTTAGTGCCTCCATACACAGTATAATACCCTGTTAGTGCCTCCATACACTGTATAATACCCTGTTAGTGCCCCCGTACACTGTGTAATACCCTGTTAGTGCCCCCGTACACTGTATAATACTCTGTTAGTGCCCCCGTACACTGTATAATACCCTGTTAGTGCCTCCATACACTGTATAAAACCCTGTTAGGGCCCCTATACACTGTATAATACCCTGTTAGTGCCTCCATACACAGTATAATACCCTGTTAGTGCCTCCATACACAGTATAATACCCTGTTAGTGCCTCCATACACTATATAATACCCTGTTAGTGCCTCCATACACAGTATAATACCCTGTTAGTGCCCCTATACACTGTATAATACCCTGTTAGTGCCTCCATACACTGTATAATACCCTGATAGTGCCTCCATACACAGTATAATACCCTGTTAGTGCCTCCATACACAGTATAATACCCTGTTAGTGCCTCCATACACTGTATAATACCCTGTTAGTGCCTCCATACACAGTATAATACCCTGTTAGTGCCCCTATACACTGTATAATACCCTGTTAGTGCCCCTATACACTGTATAATACCCTGTTAGTGCCTCCATACACGGTATAATACCCTGTTAGTGCCTCCATACACAGTATAATACCCTGTTAGGGCCCCTATACACTGTATAATACCCTGTTAGTGCCTCCATACACTGTATAATACCCTGTTAGTGCCTCCATACACTGTATAATACCCTGTTAGTGCCCCTATACACTGTATAATACCGTTAGTGCCTCCATACACAGTATAATACCCTGTTAGTGCCCCCGTACACTGTATAATACCCTGTTAGTGCCTCCATACACTGTATAATACCCTGTTAGTGCCTCCATACACTGTATAATACCCTGTTAGTGCCCCTATACACTGTATAATACCGTTAGTGCCTCCATACACAGTATAATACCCTGTTAGTGCCTCCATACACTGTATAATACCCTGTTAGTGCCTCCATACACAGTATAATACCGTGTTAGTGCCCCCGTACACTGTATAATACCCTGTTAGTGCCCCCGTACACTGTATAATACCCTGTTAGTGCCCCCGTACACTGTATAATACCCTGTTAGTGCCCCTATACACTGTATAATACCCTGTTAGTGCCTCCATACACTGTATAATACCCTGTTAGTGCCTCTATACACTGTATAATATCCTGTTAGTGCCTCCATACACAGTATAATACCCTGTTAGTTCCTCCATACACTGTATAATACCCTGTTAGTGCCTCCATACACTGTATATTACCCTGTAAGTGCCTCCATACACAGTATAATACCCTGTTAGTGCCTCCATACACAGTATAATACCCTGTAAGTGCCTCCATACACAGTATAATACCCTGTTAGTGCCTCCATACACAGTATAATACCCTGTTAGTGCCTCCATACACAGTATAACACCCTGTTAGTGCCCCTATACACTGTATAATACCCTGTTAGTGCCTCCATACACAGTATAATACCCTGTAAGTGCCTCCATACACAGTATAATACCCTGTTAGTGCCGCCATACACAGTATAATACCCTGTTAGTGCCTCCATACACTGTATAATACCCTGTTAGTGCCTCCATACACAGTATAATACCGTGTTAGTGCCTCCATACACTGTATAATACCCTGTTAGTGCCCCCGTACACTGTATAATACCCTGTTAGTGCCTCCATACACAGTATAATACCGTGTTAGTGCCCCCGTACACTGTATAATACCCTGTTAGTGCCCCCGTACACTGTATAATACCCTGTTAGTGCCTCCATACACAGTATAATACCCTGTTAGTGCCTCCATACACAGTATAATACCCTGTTAGAGCCCCTATACACTGTATAATACCCTGTTAGTGCCTCTATACACTGTATAATACCCTGTTAGTGCCCCTATACACTGTATAATACCCTGTTAGTGCCTCCATACACTGTATAATACCCTGTTAGTGCCTCTATACACTGTATAATATCCTGTTAGTGCCTCCATACACAGTATAATACCCTGTTAGTTCCTCCATACACTGTATAATACCCTGTTAGTGCCCCTATACACAGTATAATACCCTGTTAGTGCCTCCATACACTGTATAATACCCTGTTAGTGCCGCCATACACTGTATAATACCCTGTTAGTGCCTCCATACACAGTATAATACACTGTTAGTGCCTCCATACACTGTATAATACCTTGTTAGTGCCTCCATACACTGTATAATACCCTGTTAGTGCCTCCATATACAGTATAATACCCTGTAAGTGCCTCCATACACTGTTTAATACCCTGTTAGTGCCCCTATACACTGTATAATACCCTGTTAGTGCCTCCATACACTGTATAATACCCTGTTAGTGCCTCTATACACTGTATAATATCCTGTTAGTGCCTCCATACACAGTATAATACTCTTTTAGTGCCTCCATACACAGTATAATACCCTGTTAGTGCCTCCATACACTGTATAATACCCTGTTAGTGCCTCCATACACAGTATAATACCCTGTTAGTGCCTCCATACACTGTATAATACCCTGTTAGGTCCCCTATACACAGTATAATACCCTGTTAGTGCCTCCATACACTGTATAATACCCTGTTAGGGCCCCTATACACAGTATAATACCCTGTTAGTGCCTCCATACACTGTATAATACCCTGTTAGTGCCTCCATACACAGTATAATACCCTGTTAGTGCCCCTATACACTGTATAATACCCTGTTAGTGCCCCTATACACTGTATAATACACTGTTAGTGCCTCCATACACGGTATAATACCCTGTTAGTGCCTCCATACACAGTATAATACCCTGTTAGTGCCTCCATACACTGTATAATACCCTGTTAGGGCCCCTATACACAGTTTAATACCCTGTTAGTGCCCCCCTACACTGTATAATACCGTTAGTGCCCCCGTACACAGTATACTGCCCCCTTGATGGTTCTCACACTTGCCTATCACATCAGCTATAAGGTACAAAGTTCTGACACTCATAGCAGCAAGACATCATATAAGAAACCATGTTAGGCTGAAAAGGAGACACAACATTTTCTAGGGCTCCATGCAGTTTGTTGGATTGCATGGTGGGTAACATAAACAGCGCCACAAGTAGCAATAGGTAATGTGTGGTATTACAGCAATTCATGTGCAATTCCAGGCACAACCTGTAGTCAAACTGTTTTTGTAAGAGATCATCCATGCTAGACTATTGATGGACAGCCCCTTCAAGTCTCCCCATAGCAGTAAGGCACATGGACAGCAGACGCCCCCTGTAAGTAACTTGATGACAATCACCAGGGTAGAATGGACTATTTACCCAAAAGTAACAGCTAATAGATATATAGATAGATATATAGATAGAAGAGAGAGAGAGAAAGAGAGAGATAGGAGATAGATAGATAGATAGATAGATAGATAGATAGATAGGAGATAGATAGATAGATAGATAGATAGATAGATAGATAGATAATAGATAGATAGATAGATAGATAGATAGGAGATAGATAGATAGATAGATAGATAGATAGATAGGAGATAGATAGATAGATAGATAGATAGATAGATAGATAGATAGATAGAAAGATAGATAGATAGATAGATAGATAGATAGATAGATAGATAGATAGATAGGAGATAGATAGATAGATAGATAGATAGATAGATAGATGATAGATAGATAGATAGATAGATAGATAGATAGGAGATAGATAGATAGATAGATAGATAGATAGATAGGAGATAGATAGATAGATAGATAGATAGATGATAGATAGATAGATAGATAGATAGATAGATAGATAGATAGATAGATAGGAAATACTGTAGATAGGAGATAGATACGGAAATTTTGAGATTTTCTATATAAACTGCTTTGGTTGTATATACTTTTTCTGCATGAATACCACAGCGCTTGGATTTGCGGACACTATCAGGGATGAGGACGAATTGCTGGATTTTCTGGACTATTGGACGTTTTCACATAAAGCAGGAGACTTCTCTTCATGGTTGGGATCTCATCTGGTGATCTTAAATGGTCAATTTCGAAGGTCACAATCTATATTAACTCGGATTTCCGCTTCTCTCATTCCCCAGACCATGAAATTCCATCAGGCGACAATTTGGGACTATTTTTCATGGCTATGCCACATCTCTGGGCTCACAGGGAACATTAGGCTCCAACCTTCAAGGAATGTATTGCCTTTTTTATGTATCTGTAGATAGTTCTATAGCTCATGTGGTCGCTGAATAATTCTTCAGGCTCCTGACTACTCAACCTTATAAGTGATTGGGATTCATTAAAGGAACACTCCGGATAAAAATGAAATACGGTGCAAGGTTTGAGAGGGTGGAGCATGACATAGAGAGTCAAAGAATAGCATAGAGAGGATCATTGTGTCCTGCACTGCCCCCTCAGGCCTGCAGTAGTAATTGCAAAGGGTATTGATTCTCATTTCTGCTGGTCAGACCAGGGATGGACAATAACTGCAGAGGGTCCATATATATGTCTGCCCCCATATCACTCAGTGGCTGAATATATGCCACACAAGTGACAGTCACACGCTAAACACATACAACACACACGTCACTGACACTCTGGACACATGTTATATACTGCTGAAGTGCTAGACCTATAGCACAAGGCACATATGTCACTCACACGCTCAACACATGCTACACATCTGCCATTCACACAGACACATACCACACATGTGCACAATGAACACATGCCACACACAATGATAGAAGAAAGACATAGATAGATAGATAGATGATTGATAGATAGAAAGATAGATAGATAGATAGATAGATAGATAGATAGATAGATCGATCAAAGGGCTCATAACCCCCATCTACAAGAATGGGGACCAATATGACCCCAACAACTACAGAGGGATCTGCGTCAGCAGCACGCTGGGGAAACTGTTCAACAGCATCATCAATAACAGAATCCTCACCTTCCTCACACAACACGGGGTCCTCAGCAAGAGCCAAGCAGGGTTCATGCCAAACCACCGCACCACAGACCATATCTACACTCTGCACAGCCTCATCAAGACGCACGTCCACAACACCATAAGAGGCAAGATATTCGCCTGCTTCATAGACTTTAAGAAGGCGTTTGATTCAGTATGGCACCCAGGCCTACTTCTAAAACTCCTAGAGAGTGGAATAGGAGGAAGAACGTACGACGTCATCAAGAGCTCCTACACCGGAAACCAGTGCAGTGTGAAGGTGAATGGGAAAAGGACAGCATACTTCCAACAGGCCCGAGGGGTCAGACAAGGCTGTAGCCTGAGCCCAACGCTCTTCAACATCTACATCAATGAACTGGCTACAGCCCTGGAGGCCTCACCAACCCCAGGCCTCACCCTGAACGACCGTAAGGTGAAGTTCCTGCTATACGCCGATGACCTCCTACTCCTGTCCTCCACCGAGAAAGACCTCCAAGAAAGCCTGTCAGTGCTGGAAAAATTCAGCACCACATGGGCCCTACCCATCAACCAGAAGAAGACCAAAGTCATGGTATTTCAGAAGAAGGGCCACAATAAAGCCTCCACCACCCCACAATTCACACTGAACGGCTCCACACTGGAGAAAACCAACAGCTACACCTACCTGGGGCTGGAGCTCAGCCAATCAGGAAGCTTCAAAGCAGCAATAGAAACCCTGAAAGCAAAAGCCTGCAGAACCTTCTACGCCATCAGAAGACAACTGTACCACCTCAAACCACCGGTGAGGGTCTGGCTGAAGATATTTGACGCAGTCATCACCCCGATCCTTCTCTATGGCAGCGAGGTTTGGGGCCCAGCCACCTACCCAGACCAGTCAAAGTGGGATTCCAGCCCAACAGAGAACTTCCACCTGGAGTTCTGCAAATACCTGCTCCATGTCCATCGCAACACCACCAACATGGCCTGCAGGGCAGAGCTAGGCAGACTCCCCCTATGGCTCACCATACAGAAGAGGGCGCTAGCTTTCCAGGCACACATCCAGGGGAGCAAGCCTGACTCCTACCACCAGCAAGCATGGCTAAGCCACCTGAGCAAACCAGACACTCACCAACCAAACAACAGCCAACCACCAAACCAAAAACACCAACAGATGATAACCAAGGCCGAAATAAAGGCGACCACAGAGGCAAACAGAGAGCGGTACATTGAAGAATGGAGGAAATAAATAAATAACTCCAAGAAACTCACCGTGTACCAATCCCTACAAAGGGACTACACCATGGCCACCTACCTGGAGAGAATACGCCACCCCAAGCACAGACAGACCCTGAGCCGGTACAGACTGAGCGCCCACAACCTAGAGATAGAGACGGGGCGATACAGGCAGACGTACAAGCCACGGGAGAAGAGACTGTGCCAGCACTGTGACCAGGGGGCCCTAGAAGACGAGACCCACTTCCTGCTACACTGCACCAAATACTCAGCTGTGAGGACTGTCTACTACCAAAGACTCTCTGCCCACATCCCAGACTTCATATCTGCAGACGAGAAGAGGAAACTCTACATCCTACTGGGAGAAGAAGAGGCCACTGTGGAGGTCGCTGCCCAATACATGTCCAGCTGTCACCAACGAAGAGGAAGATGAGACTCCACGGACTGTTATATTTATCCCAAAACACCCACCCCACCCCACCTCCCCATATAGCAGTCACCAACGAAGAGGAAGATGAGACTCCACGGACTGTTATACCCCAAACCAACCGCCCCGCCCCACCCCACCTCCCCATATAACGGTCACCAAAGAAGAGGAAGATGAGACTCCATGGACTGTTATACCCCAAACCACCCACCCCACCCCCACCACTCACCCACCCGAGTCCAACTCCCCCCACACACACACACTTTACTAGCTTTGGCAATGCCAAATATCTATTCGGACGTGCCAATAAAGCTTTTTTTTATTTGATTTGATTTGATTTGATTTGATTTGATAGATAGATAGATAGATAGATAGATAAGATGAGATATAGATAGATAGATAGATAGATAGATAGATAGATAGATAGATAGATAGAAGATAGATAGGAGATAGATAGATAGATAGATAGATAGATAGATAGATAGGAGATAGATAGATAGATAGATAGATAGATAGATAGGAGATAGATAGAAAGATAGGAGATAGATAGATAGATAGATAGATAGATAGATAGATAGGAGATAGATAGATAGATAGATAGATAGATAGATAGATAGATAGATAGATAGATAGGAGATAGATAGATAGATAGGAGATAGATAGATAGGAGATAGATAGATAGATAGATAGATAGATAGATAGAAAGATAGATAGAAAGATAGATAGGAGATAGATAGATAGAAGATAGATCGATCGATCGATAGATAGGAGATAGATAGATAGATAGATAGATAGATAGGAGATAGATAGATAGATAGATAGATAGATAGATAGAAGATAGATAGTAGATAGATAGATAGATAGATAGATAGATAGATAGATAGATAGGAGATAGATAGATAGATAGATAGTAGATAGATAGATGATAGATAGATAGATAGATAGATAGATAGATAGATGATAGATAGATAGATAGATAGATAGATAGATAGATAGATAGATAGATAGATAGGAGATAGATAGATAGATAGATAGATAGATAGATAGATAGTAGATAGATAGAAGATAGATAGATAGATAGATAGATAGATAGATAGGAGATAGATAGATAGATAGATAGATAGATAGATAGATAGATAGGAGATAGATAGATAGATAGATAGATAGATAGATAGATAGAAGATAGATAGAACATTCCATTGTAATGAGAGTATGACTTAAATTTAACCAAGCCCAGTTTTATTTTTATAGCCTAACATCATATATATATCATTAGAAGAAACAATGGCCAACTTTGACGAGACTCGACGACTCCGCAGCAATTCATAGAGTTCTGGACATTGAACAAAGGTTCCATTTCTACCCTAAATGGCTGAAATATCACACACACAAAGTCTCCAGTGATACAGGCCCAAGTGAAGCATTGTCAGGCAGTTAGCAGTGTGACCGACCCCTAAATGGTTCAGGGGAGTACAAGAGAGGAATTCTCCCGAAATGAGGAAGAATCAGAAGGGGCTTCTCTGGAATGATGTCAGGCTCCGAGCATCCAGAGATTATGTCATAGATTCCTATAATACCTTCTACTGTACATAATTATATAGTCTGGTCATCACTACAATACCTCCTGTATTATACAGTACTTCAGAGCTGCACTGGTACAGTCACTGTGTACATACATTATATTACTTATCCTGTATTATACTCCAGAGCTGCGCTCACTATTCTGCTGGTGCAGTCACTGTGTACATACATTATATTACTTATCCTGTATTATACTCCAGAGCTGCGCTCACTATTCTGCTGGTACAGTCACTGTGTACATACATTACATTACTTATCCTGTATTATACTCCAGAGCTGCACTCACTATTCTGCTGGTGCAGTCACTGTGTACATACATTACATTACTTATCCTGTATTATACTCCAGAGCTGCGCTCACTATTCTGCTGGTGCAGTCACTGTGTACATACATTACATTACTTATCCTGTATTATACTCCAGAGCTGTACTCACTATTCTGCTGGTGTAGCCACTGTGTACATACATTACATTACTTATCCTGTATTATACTCCAGAGCTGCGCTCACTATTCTGCTGGTACAGTCACTGTGTACATACATTACATTACTTATCCTGTATTATACTCCAGAGCTGCACTCACTATTCTGCTGGTGCAGTCACTGTGTACATACATTACATTACTTATCCTGTATTATACTCCAGAGCTGCGCTCACTATTCTGCTGGTGCAGTCACTGTGTACATACATTACATTACTTATCCTGTATTATACTCCAGAGCTGCACTCACTATTATGCTGGTGCAGTCACTGTGTACATACATTACATTACTTATCCTGTATTATACACCAGAGCTGCACTCACTATTCTGCTGGTGCAGTCACTGTGTACATACATTACATTACTTATCCTGTATTATACTCCAGAGCTGCACTCACTATTCTGCTGGTGCAGTCACTGTGTACATACATTACATTACTTATCCTGTATTATACTCCAGAGCTGCACTCACTATTCTGCTGGTGCAGTCACTGTGTACATACACTACATTACTTATCCTGTATTATACTCCAGAGCTGCGCTCACTATTCTGCTGGTGCAGTCACTGTGTACATACATTACATTACTTATCCTGTATTATACTCCAGAGCTGTACTCACTATTCTGCTGGTGTAGCCACTGTGTACATACATTACATTACTTATCCTGTATTATACTCAAGAGCTGCGCTCACTATTCTGCTGGTACAGTCACTGTGTACATACATTACATTACTTATCCTGTATTATACTCCAGAGCTGCACTCACTATTCTGCTGGTGCAGTCACTGTGTACATACATTACATTACTTATCCTGTATTATACTCCAGAGCTGCGCTCACTATTCTGCTGGTGCAGTCACTGTGTACATACATTACATTACTTATCCTGTATTATACTCCAGAGCTGCACTCACTATTATGCTGGTGCAGTCACTGTGTACATACATTACATTACTTATCCTGTATTATACACCAGAGCTGCACTCACTATTCTGCTGGTGCAGTCACTGTGTACATACATTACATTACT
Organism: Leptodactylus fuscus; assembly: GCF_031893055.1. Taxonomy (NCBI): domain Eukaryota; kingdom Metazoa; phylum Chordata; class Amphibia; order Anura; family Leptodactylidae; genus Leptodactylus; species Leptodactylus fuscus. Next base: position 9,505,591 of record NC_134270.1, read on the forward strand.
TATCCTGTATTATACTCCAGAGCTGCACTCACTATTCTGCTGGTGCAGTCACTGTGTACATACATTACATTACTTATCCTGTATTATACTCCAGAGCTGCGCTCACTATTCTGCTGGTGCAGTCACTGTGTACATACATTACATTACTTATCCTGTATTATACTCCAGAGCTGCACTCACTATTATGCTGGTACAGTCACTGTGTACATACATTACATTACTTATCCTGTATTATACTCCAGAGCTGCACTCACTATTATGCTGGTGCAGTCACTGTGTACATACATTACATTACTTATCCTGTATTATACTCCAGAGCTGTGCTCACTATTCTGCTGGTGCAGTCACTGTGTACATACATTACATTACTTATCCTGTATTATACTCCAGAGCTGCACTCACTATTATGCTGGTACAGTCACTGTGTACATACATTACATTACTTATCCTGTATTATACTCCAGAGCTGCACTCACTATTATGCTGGTGCAGTCACTGTGTACATACATTACATTACTTATCCTGTATTATACTCCAGAGCTGCACTCACTATTATGCTGGTGCAGTCACTGTGTACATACATTACATTACTTATCCTGTATTATACTCCAGAGCTGCGCTCACTATTCTGCTGGTACAGTCACTGTGTACATACATTACATTACTTATCCTGTATTATACTCCAGAGCTGCGCTCACTATTCTGCTGGTACAGTCACTGTGTACATACATTACATTACTTATCCTGTATTATACTCCAGAGCTGCACTCACTATTCTGCTGGTACAGTCACTGTGTACATACATTACTTATCCTGTATTATACTCCAGAGCTGTGCTCACTATTCTGCTGGTGCAGTCACTGTGTACATACATTACATTACTTATCCTGTATTATACTCCAGAGCTGCACTCACTATTATGCTGGTACAGTCACTGTGTACATACATTACATTACTTATCCTGTATTATACTCCAGAGCTGCACTCACTATTATGCTGGTGCAGTCACTGTGTACATACATTACATTACTTATCCTGTATTATACTCCAGAGCTGCACTCACTATTATGCTGGTACAGTCACTGTGTACATACATTACATTACTTATCCTGTATTATACTCCAGAGCTGCGCTCACTATTCTGCTGGTACAGTCACTGTGTACATACATTACATTACTTATCCTGTATTATACTCCAGAGCTGCACTCACTATTCTGCTGGTACAGTCACTGTGTACATACATTACTTATCCTGTATTATACTCCAGAGCTGTGCTCACTATTCTGCTGGTGCAGTCACTGTGTACATACATTACATTACTTATCCTGTATTATACTCCAGAGCTGCACTCACTATTATGCTGGTACAGTCACTGTGTACATACATTACATTACTTATCCTGTATTATACTCCAGAGCTGCACTCACTATTATGCTGGTGCAGTCACTGTGTACATACATTACATTACTTATCCTGTATTATACTCCAGAGCTGCACTCACTATTATGCTGGTGCAGTCACTGTGTACATACATTACATTACTTATCCTGTATTATACTCCAGAGCTGTGCTCACTATTCTGCTGGTGCAACCACTGTGTTCTCAGGTCCATCATCTGATCACCATGGTAGTCCTATTCTCCGTGGGTGTGTCTGTGATGTAACAACCCCCCAATGTTATGAGATATTTGGTTGCTCCCGCTTTCTCACTGCCTGACCCGCCACTACTCTTTGCATTGTTCCCGTCCACCATTGTTGTCCTAGCCTGTACACACACAATGGTCGCTCTCTAGGTGGTTTGGGGGGGGGGTATTAAAAAGCTATTAGACTAAGCAAATACAGCTGCACGTCTTGACTGTCAACAAGAAAATCTACATTACGTTCAAGGCAAGGTCTCCAGAATTGTAAGGTTGAAATTCTTCTTTTTGTGCTATGAATTATTTCTATGCACTTACGTCTGCGCTTGTGTTGATTTCTTGGGTGAAAGAAGACGACGTGAATGACTTGGCGGCAGCTCGAGACAATGGAAGTGGCTGCATTCATCTCTAGGGAATACGTCGGTTCTGTCCTTGTCACCAGCCCAACCACAGTGACGGGTTCATAAGGTCGTCTTCCATGGGAGTCTCTAGTTATCGTCTATTGGTGGAGACAGGCTCGATTGACTATATGTCTCCACTCATGTTGTCATTGGTTGTGCACATTTCTGCATTGTCCCAGATGTCAACGTTGCTCCTCAAACATGTCAATGGGTGCATGTCCTTGTGCTGCTGTACTGTACGTCTTGTGTTCTCAGTCACCTACAGATGTTATTAGCTTTACCGTATTCGGGAAGCAAGGTGAGGACCATAAGTTCTAGTCCCAATGGAAAATCTGCAACATCCACCTTATGCCATTTATAATGGGGTCTCCCAATGAGGCAGGAGGGCCCTGTAGACAAACTACTAGGGAGATTTGCTTGGTGACCATAGAACTGGAAAACCCAACTAAGGACAAACCTGGCAGTAGATGTTTGATTTTCCTGCAGCACCTCCACAGGAGAAATTAAATATGGTTCAGTTTCCATTAAAATCAACTATTTGTCTTATAAGGTAGCCAAAAATGGGTTTTCCTAAACGAGACATGAGACACGAGACACGAGACTTTAAGAAGATCTTCCATCAGGGATTGGTTGACGTTTGGGTCCATCTTGACCTTTATTGGCTCCAATCATTGACCTGAAAATCTGATCCATATCTTTATGTAGAGGTTAAGAGCGAAGTAGGGTAGTTTCCTTGGACTGTAGATGTCAGTTTAGCCACATCGACTTCGACTTAAAGACCAACTTTTCGATGAGAATGGTGCAATGAATAATATCAAGAAAACACAACACTTCTATATGACACTAGCCAAGTTCTTCTCGCGTGTAGAATTCTTCTAATTCTTTCCATCTCTAAATTTGACGATGGCTCCCCAACCTTCCGTTCAAACCACCCATTGAAAGCCAGAGGACATTGACCTTACAAATTATAGCGATTTTCAATGATTGGCCATATAAAGGTGGCGACACACAAAGTTGGCGAACCAATTTTGGTGGAACCAACTGATCTTATGTTTATCCTGGTGTGCTGACTCTCACCCAACAAATGATCTTGGGGGAAAGAAGAGTTGGACATGCTAACTTCCAATCCAATCCTTGCTCTCCACAAAAGGAATCTTCCTCCTCTTAAGAACAGTTACATCCATGGAGAAGCCTCAAGAAATACCTACCGGCCTAACAATCTATTATTAAAGATATGAGGCCATCTCAAGGACTACACACAAAGGAGACAATTTATTAGTCAGGTTGGATTCTTTGAGATGTTCCTCAGAATCCATTGGTTATTTTGGAAATAACTTTTCTGAGAGGTTACATTTGGGGAGAACCCAGTCATGTAGGCCACCATAGAATGGCTATATATTGGTGGTGACACACAAAGTTGGCAAACCAATTTTGGTGGAACCAACTAACTATCTTACATTTATCCTGGTGTGCTGACTCTTAACCAACACATGATGTTAGGAGAAAGAAGAGTTGGACAGGCTAACTTCCAACCCAATCCTTTGCTCTCCACAAGAGGAATCTTCCCCCTCTTAAGAACAGTTACATCCATGGAGAAGCCTCGAGAAATACCTGTCGGCCTAAAAATCTATTATTAAAGGTGTGAGACCATCACGCAAAGGAGGCCATTTATTAGCCGGGTTGGATTCTTCGAGATGTTCCTCAGAATTCATTGGTTATTCTTGAACTAACTTTTCTGACAGGTTACATTTGGAGAGAACCCAGTCTTGTAGGGCGCCATAGAATGACCATAGAGAAGATACAGTCTACTATGTTCTTGGATGACTGGTCATCTCTGAGCTGGTAGACTTTCCTCTAATGTTCAAGTCCAGCTTTGGTAAATGAGTCTTGAGTTCTTGAGTGTTTGCATTCGGTTTAAAGCCGCCGGTGGATGAAATAGCCCAGGATTTTGTTACCATCTGATAAACCCAGCCTTTGGGCCAAGCCATCTAATTGCAGTTAAAAGGGGGGAAGGGTTGCGTGAAAGCCTCTTTGTCTAGACAACCTCACTCAGCCTAAGGGCTTTCATGTAGAGAAGTCATAGTGTGATCCCCCTCTGACATTTGGATGAGCTTCGGCATTATGGCGCTGTGGTAATGAATGCATTAGTTGTTGTTGACAAATCCCTTATTACAGTCACATTTAACTCTTTTAATACCAAATGAGTGGAGCCAGATCCACATGACACAAGGTAAATAGCTGACGAGAAGGAATTTGATGGTGGAGACGTGCAACATGGCCAACTTTGTGCAAAGCTCTTGTTTCTACATCTTGGTTGTGTTTGCCTTTGTGTCAGCACTATTATGTGGTTAGAAAAGTGTGTGGCCAGTCTGAATGACGACATGTAGACACATGCCTTATGGGCAAACCCATCTATGCTCTAAGACGGGGCTACCTTAGATGACCCAACTTGTCCTTGACTACTGGGCACTCAGGATGGTCATATATGTTAGATGAATTGTGACCCAGAAGAGCTGGAAGTTCTCACTGACCTTAAGGTATGTTCCTGCATCCGGTGGACTCTCTGTCATTTTATATGTTACGTGGACAGTCAACTCCCAAAAAGGGGCATCAGAATGGGCTTAGCCACCCCCTAAAAATTCTGTCTTCTTGAATATTAGAAAGTATGGAGTTGGACTCTCCTCCAACTGCAGATTTTGGGATGAAACGAAGGTTGGGTTTCAACTAGAGATGAGCAACCTGGTTCGGGAACAAACCAAATTTGACCCAAATTTTCCAAAGTTTTCAGTTCAACCCCTATACAATGGTAAGTGTAAACTTTAAAGATAACCTCCCACTAGGATAGCTGTTACGATTCACATTGAGGTGGTAGATACCTGAAATCCAATTGGTTTGGTGTTGGCTAAACCAAGCTGCTGAATCTAAGGAGTCAACGTTAGCCCATACAAGGAGATGGGGAGATATCATAGAGAGGGGGCCATTCCTGGGTAGTTTTGACATCATAGGGTGCTTACGGGGTTGACAAACAAAGGAGTAAAAATGTCACTAAAATGGGTTGGGTTGGCCATTAGTGGTGTAACTAGGAATGGCGGGGCCCCGTGGCAAACTTTTGACATGCCCCCCCCCCCCCGACTGACACCGAAGACCTCGACCGACCGACCCCCCACCGCATTCCTGCGCACTCTATTATGCCCCATAGTGGCCCCTGCACACAGTATTATGCCCCATAAAGGCCCCTGCACACAGTATTATGTCCCATAGTGGCCCCTGCACACAGTATTATGTCCCATAGTGGCCCCTGCACACAGTATTATCCCCATAGTGGCCCCTGCACACAGTATTATGTCCTATGGTGGCCCCTGCACACAGTATTATGCCCCATAGTGGCCCCTGCACACAGTATTATCCCCATAATGGCCCCTGCACACAGTATTATCCCCATAGTGGCCCCTGCACACAGTATTATGCCCCATAGTGGCCCCTGCACACAGTATTATCCCCATAATGGCCCCTGCACACAGTATTATCCCCATAGTGCCCCCTGCACACAGTATTATGTCCCATAGTGGCCCCTGCACACAGTATTATCCCCCATAGTGGCCCCTGCACACAGTATTATGCCCCATAATGAACAATTATTTTACTCTGGGGTCTTTTCAGACCCCAGAGTATAATAATTGGAGACCCGGGGGGAGAAAAAGATTTTAAAAATCACTGTTACTTACCTATCTCCGGCTCTGCTACAGTCTTCGGTGGTGTCGGCCTTCTTAAATGACGTACTCACGTCACATGACCCAGGATGCAGGCCCGGGTCATGTGACGTCAGGGATGTCACACAACTAGGCCCGAAGCCTGCCCGGATCGTGGATAGGTAAGTAACATGTTTTTTTTTTATGTTACTTTACCTTTCCGGGGCCTCCAATCATTATACTCAGGCCCGAGTATAATAATAGTGCTTGTGGGGGCCCGGCCCCTGCCAGGATTGGTAAGTAAATAGGGCCCATTACCGGCTGGCGTAACTCCAGCCGGTAATGGCCTATTAAAAAAAGAAAAAAAAACGCAGGGGTAGCGGCTGTTGCCGGGCCCCTAATGTCCTGGGCTCTGTGGCAGCCGTACCCCTGCTACCCCGGTAGTTACGCCACTGGTGGCCATCTATTTTGAAGGTACACCCATCTTCATAAGTCCCACAACTTGTGCAGGTATGGCCGCCTTATCTATATGTGACTGCAAGAGCACATCAGGTGGGTTCCAGTACGCAGAGGTGGAATGGGGGCCTCTACCATCCTTAAAGGAGATCTCCAGGGTGGGTTTCAATACTTGATTTGCTTTGGGTTCTATTGTAGATGAACCACAAATTTCAAGGCTGGCTCTGAGATTAGAACCAATGCCTGGCCCTGAGTCGTTCCGCCTTCTCCCTCTGTACCCATGTTAGTATGGGACCTGGCTGAATATGTAATAGTCTGTGAACATGTGAGACGAAGGAGTACATGGAAGGACTCAGGGGTCGGGATCTAGTTTAGATTGCATAAACTGGGGTCGGATACAGCCCGAAACTCCAAGGTTCATCATCAATAGGTAGTAAGTATAGAAAACCTCCCCGGAGAGCCCCTTTAATTCAGCTCTACCTGAGGGCACATGAGAAACACAAAAATTCCAAAAATGTCTCAAAATGCCCAAGGTTTGACCCGACAAAAAAATCAAACAAACAGAAAACAGGTAAGAATATAACTTTGAAAGTTTGTGGAAGGCTTTGTGGGCCATATAGCTATACGTGTCTCCCAGACAGCAGCTATAGGATAAGTGACAACCTGTCACACGCTCAGTGGCGGTGACAATAATCGTTCCGTAATCTTGCATTCAATAACTTGTTCGCCTGTGTGTAAAAACCAGTTTCTCATTATATCCAATAAAAAAAAAAATTTCTGCTGTCACATGAGCGCTCCCCTCGCCCGGCGTCTTCTTGTAAAGCGTTTTATGTAATGTTTAGCGGAGCTTTAATTACCGCCTCCGTCCCTCGGTGTAAATTTAAGCAGCACTTAAAGCAATTGCTCAACATAAATATCTTCGCAACGTTTGTGTATTTAAGAATAATAATATATCTGCAATAAGTGATTATATATGGCTATATATCCACGTGAGCAGGCAGGGGGTGAGTGACAACCTTGCAGACCTGGTGTTCGTTGCCATTGATAACGGAAAAGCTTCACCGTAAACGTCTATTAGATGTAGTAGAGACCGAAATAAGTTCATCCTCCATTGGGTGGCTTGTCCTACTTTCTGATGGTTTCCATACGTGCACAGTCTCTCAATTTGTACCGTGTTTATCCAAGGATCCTTCCTGATCACTGGAGATCCCAGCAGTGGGAGACTTTGTGATCATTGTATGGTCAAGAAACGTGGGGATTGTCCATAGTCGTGACAACTTTTTGGGTAAAGAGCTGATTTTTTTTACAGGCATGGACACTGGAAAGCCAAAGACATACATATAATACCGACAGCCAATGCATTTGCTATGACTTTTCTCAGATTAACTTGTACCAAACCGATTGTGGTTCCTCATCTCATCACCTGGTGTATGTGATAATTTGCAACTTTTTGAATGGACAATCCGGAACCTGATGTTTGTGGTTGTCTTCAGAAACTCCTTCCCCATCTAGAAGCCCTCATGTATATAAGATTTGACCAAATTTGGCAATTGCTGACCATGTGTATTCGGGGCCTCCTGAATTTCTCTCCCAAGCCAGTTCCATATCAACACTTCCTTTGAAGGACTCGAGGAAGATACCTCTCTCGAAAAATCATTTGGTTGACAGCTGTCTAATATCTATGGCTTCTGGAGACTCCGATGACTTATACAGCTTTAACAGTTGTTGACCGAACACTTTTTTGGTCCACAGCTATTGTTTCTGAATCCCTTATACACTCCCAACATGGTGATAGCAAAAGGAAAACACTACCAGACCTCTCTTATGGTGGATCATCTCCTGGGAGAACAAAGGAGAACAATTCTTCTTTCCTTTTGAAATCTGTCATTGAAAAAAGTGGGACAGCCCACAACGCATAAGGAGCCCATAAGAAATTTATATCCATAAAAAAAACCTCTAGGATCATGTTTACCAATATGAAATACCTTCAAGACTACTAATGCCCATAGGACCTCATTGTCACATTATCTAAAGGGTCTGAGAATGAGAGTCAGGTCTGAGAATCAGGATTATCCAGGTGATTATCCAGAAGAAACCAAGTTGTCTGGGGTATATGCCACATAAGATTGAAATTTATATCCATGGAAATACTTTCAAGAACATGGCTTGCCATGCAGCTAAGGCTACTAGACCCATTGGACCCTACAGTCACGTTATCTAAAACATCTGAAAATCAGAGACAGGTCTTAAAAAAACAAGATGTTTGGGGCAAACGCCACATAGGCTTAAAATTAATATCCATAGAGAGACCTTCAAGAACATGGTTTGACTATTTGAAGGACCTTCAAGGCTACTAGGCCCCATTGGACCGACATTACTTAAAGGGTCTGAAGCAGTACTGGAAATTACAATTATCAAGACAATTATCCAGAAAAAACTGAGATGATTGAGGCGTATGTCCATAAGATTGAAAAGTATATCCAAGGAAAGACCTTCTAGAACATGCTTTGACTATTTGAAGGATCTTCAAGGCTACTAGGCCCCATTGGACCCAGATTACTTAACAGGTCTGAAGCAGTACTGGAAATTACTATTACCAAGACAATTTTCCAGAAGAAACTGAGATGATTGAGGCATATGTCCGTAAGGTGGAAAAGTATATCCAAGGAAAGACCTTCTAGAACTTGGTTTGCTTATATGAAGGACCTTCAAGGCCATAAGACCTCAGAGTCATATTATCTAAAAGGTCGGAGAATCCAGTCTAAGGATCAGGAGTATCAAGTTATCCAGAAGAAACTGAAATGTTTGGGGTATAATATCTATGGAAAGACCTTCACGAACATGATTTGCCTATTTGAAGGATGCCCAAGTCTACTAGGCCCCATAGGACCCTATAGTCAGAATCAGGATTACCCAGACAATTATTCACAAGAAACTGAGATGTTTTGGGAATAACCCAACAGCAGAGTAGCCCATATAAAGATGATAGTTAACCCTTTATTATAGACAAAGTTTCCAGAATTTCTCATAAAATTGTAGCCAAGGGGGAATACCCCTCGGCCTTAGTTGCCCTCTACTCCCTCCCCATTATCTTTTAATTGTATAAGACCATATTTTACTCCAGTCGTAGCTTCTAATTCCTACCTTGTAATAAAATGTTGCTATGAAGCCATCTAGAAAGAGCCGTCCTGGTAGGCTTCCATGCTGAGTTAAATGGTGGTAAATTAGGTCCTAATAAAGAGATCGTATGGTATAGCATTCTAGCTTTGTCTGAGGCAGTGCGATACCAATTCACTTCCTTATTTGTGTGACTTGTGAATAGGGACATGTAGCTCAGTATTTCATTCTCCAAATGAGCGCTATTGACAGCTGACACCAAATGTCGCTGATATCTTCCAGTCAATCCACAAGAAACCGTTTCCATAATTGTTCTCAAGGGCTTGAAATTTTCCTGGGTCACAAATACAAAAATAAAATCTACATAATAGTAACTACAAGGGTTTCCCATCATCTGATGGCTCGCATTCATTTCAGTGACTACGCCCTCTTGCAACTTTTACAAAATTGTGAAATATCTGGATCCTGGCTTTTCTAGGGCTTTAAGACCTTTATTCTTACTGACTGGTTTGTGGGGAAAGGAGGTGACAAATGCTGGGAGGGCATTTATCATACTTTTTTGGTTATATTCTAGAATACGGAGTCCTAGCACTTGTTTTATTAGGAAAGGAGCTGGTTCTGGAAAGGGTATGGCCCCATCTTTACTAGGACTTTACAAGGGCTCACCAATGGTCTTCCTCTTTGGTATGTCCATGTTTGGCCAACTCATTGATGGATGGGTGGGACGTAAATAAATGGGACAAGGACCCACGCATGTATAGAGTAAATGAGTCAATAGATAGATAGATAGACCACTTGTGCCACTTGTTCTGCTGCCAAGAAACCGTTCAAGAAAGGGTCTATTTGACACAATGGCACTTACTAGACTAGATCTTTGCAATGCATGATGAGAAGACAATGTCTTGATTACCCTCTGGTGGGCCCCTGATTCTAAATTTCAAGGACTTGAGTAGAAGTGATTTGTCCCATGGATATGTTCCCATTTGAATGTCTGGTGGTAAACATGGGTCACAGGCAAGTTGAGGATATCCTTACGTATGGTCAAGTCATTTCTCTACTTGGTGTCTGCAATCTCAAGGAAGATATAACCAGCGTACCTCCATCACCAATGTGTCCTCATTGCCTAGTCCAACATCCTAGAGATTTATGAGGCAAGTAAGACCTGTTTTTGAGAACGTGAGACCCTCACTGTGTTCTTGTAGCGGTGCCCCCTCCTATCTGCTGCATGCTGAACGTGGTGAGATGTTTTTGACAAGGGAACATGTAACAAATCTGGTTCTTCTACCTTTTTCGGAAAATTATTTTTACTTCTCTGATAAAGACAATCTCTCTTTGTCATCCAGTTTCCTGCCCCCTCTGGTTATTCACTTTCACACAGAGTTAGTCATCGAGCAAAGTCCCGCGTGGTAATACATCATAAGGTAATTAAAAAGTTACATGTTATTAAAAATGGGGCTGGAAGTCTAATAGCAAAGATGCCAGCAGGTTCCTGCATACTGGGACACGTACTTTATAGGGTATTGGCTACGTTTCTCACAGGCACTGTATAATGGATGCCTTCCAACCATCCAGAAGGTATCAGACTGGATTTTTCTGAGCCTACCAGGACAAGTGATTTTGTTCGCCCAACAACCCAGCAAACAGAACATGTACACATCCCCATGATCAATAATATCAAGGTTATTTATGATCAACCCATGAGGAGTAAATCATACTGAGAAATAATTGTCTTTTGGTTGTCTAAGTAGTCCTCTGGTTTTCACCCTAAAACCCCTTTGCTGGGGACCACCATTTCACTACTGAGTAGTCCTGGTGCTAGTGACAGCTATTGCTGGTAGACAGCACCAATAGAAACAGACTTGGTCAGAGGACAGGCTGAGATTATGGCAGGCAGAGTTCATGTACAACAGCATCATGGCAAATGTCAGAGCAGGCAGCACAGAATCTGACCAGTAATTCAGGTGAAGGTCAGGGCAGGCAGCACAGAATCTGAAGAGTAATCCAAGTGGAGGTCAGGGCAGGCAGCACAGAATCTGAAGAATAATCCAAGTGGAGGTCAGGGCAGGCAGCACAGAATCTGAAGAGTAATCCAAGTGGAGGTCAGGGCAGGCAGCACAGAATCTGAAGAGTAATCTAGGTGAAGGTCAGGGCAGGCAGCACAGAATATGAGTAGTAATCCAGGTGAAGGGCAGGGCAGGCAGCACAGAATCTGAAGAGTAATCCAGGTGAAGGTCAGGGCAGGCAGCACAGAATCTGAAGAGTAATCCAGGTGAAGGTCAGGGCAGGCAGCACAGAATCTGAAGAGTAATCCAGGTGAAGGTCAGGGCAGGCAGCACAGAATATGAGTAGTAATCCAGGTGAAGGTCAGGGCAGGCAGCACATAATCTGAAGAGTAATCCAGGTGAAGGGCAGGGCAGGCAGCACAGAAACTGATCAGTAATCCAAGTGAAGGTCAGGGCAGGCAGCAACGAATCTGAATAGTAATCCAAATAAAGATCAGGCAGCATGTGTTCAGAGTAAGGTAACAGACAGAAAGGGAACAAGCAAACACAGGTAAACAGCAGATACAAATACAGGAACACCTTGGCAAACAACATCCTATGGAAAAAATTGCCTTAAACAAACCAAAGGTGCAGGAGATTGGGAGGGAGCAGACTACAAGGTTTTATAGTTTCCTAAGGGGCCAGACCACCCCACAGGTACAGACTAGAGCACAACACCTACTGCCCGAAAGAACAACGCGGTGGGCAAAGAGAAGACGCTGGTGGTCGTGGTCAGATTGCACTACATTGACTTACAAGGTCTCTACTTCTCATCCAGAGCTGCATTTATAATGCTACTCTCCTGTTACCTGCATGACTTCTCATCTCTCTGCAAATTGTCAGAGTCTCTGAATAAATGAACGCCTTCCAACCTTCCAGACAACGTCAGATTTAGGTTCCTCAGGCCCACCAGGGAAAATGCTCCTTTATACAGAACATGAAACATGTAATGCATAAAGATAATTATTAAGATCTAAAAGGTCAACTCGCAAGACATTAGATCCTGATTGGCCCCAAAGTTAGAATGAAATGAGGTTCTCTTCTGACGGACATTCGGTCACATGGGGTGCACTGATGTCATCAAAATTCAGGTTGAATTTGGTTTGATCCAAAACGGTTCGCCGCCTCTAATTGCTCCCTGGTCACATTAAGAGTTGCATTCATAATTCTGCTACAAGGCTACAACATCTTCTATCTCACTGCTGCCCCCTCCTGACTGTGGCCTGAAGTATGGTCTGCATTGTAGTGGTAGGTATCTCTGGCCTTTAGAGGACGCATTAAGGATGCAGGAGTGTTGGTTGGATCGGGACAATTGGCTGTCTATGGCTAGTTTTGGGTTAATTCTAGATCCTGCATGATCTAAGATGTGTATCGGCTGATGAATTGTCCACACCTTCAAGGAGCCTGAGATTAATAGAAGCTGCTATTATAATTGGAGTCATGCTGTTAGACCTAAATCATAGGAAAATGACACTTCTAGACAAAGGTCCCACCATGGTGTTTACATCACGTCTATAGACAGTCTACTGAACACCACATAAAAGAGAGCGTTGTGAAGAAGTGCATCGTGGGAAGATGTTTACTTTCATGTGGTAAATCAAACACATCTAGGTTTACTCTGTATATTTGTTTATTACCTGTACAGTATGCGTTCATTCACACCAGTACCTGTCCCAGCAGAACTAACAACTTAATTCTCCAACCTCAGAAGTGCTCACAAGGTTGGCCAATTTGACAAGAAGCCAACGGACCTATATTACCAGGCCTACAGGGCATGAATGGGTCACGAATGGATTTGGCATAGGGTTAAACCAAGGAATGGATTGTAAATTGTTCCACTTTGACCCCTGCAAAAGGGTATGGACTTTCCTATAGGAAACCCCTATAGTATCTGTTAGCAATGTCTAGAGCGTGGATTCAGAGCAGAAACCAATTTGCAGTGTACAAGAATTGCAGTTGACAAGCATAGGTCAAGGCAGGCAGAGTCTGGTCACAATCAGAAGACAGGCCGAGGTCAGGACAGGAGATGAAAATATAAACTTGGTCAGACCAAGCAATGCAGGAAGAGCAATGTTATGAATTAAGGGAACCAAATTGACTTCTTGATCAGGAAAATGGAAGACTCCAACTGATGATTCGCAGTGGACAGGAATTATAGTTCACAAGTACAGGTCAAGGCTGGCAGAGTCTGGTCACAATCAGAAGACAGGCCGAGGCCAGGACAGGAGATGGACAAGTGGAACTGGTCAAAAATATAATCTTGGTCAGACCAAGCAATGCAGGAAGAGCAATGTTATGAATTAAGGGAACCAAATTGACTTCTTGATCAGGAAAATGGTGGACTCCAACTGATCATTTGCAGTGGACAGGAATTGTAGTTGACAAGTACAGGTCAAGGCAGGCAGAGTCTGGTCACAATCAGAAGACAGGCCGAGGTCAGGACAGGAGATGGACAAGTGGAAGTGGTCGAAAATATAATCTTGGTCAGACCAAGCAATGCAGGAAGAGCAATGTTATGAATTAAGGGAACCAAATTGACTTCTTGATCAGGAAAAGGGTGGACTCCAACTGATGATTCGCAGTGGACAGGAATTATAGTGGAGAAGTACAGGTCAAGGCAGGCAGAGTCTGGTCACAATCAGAAGACAGGCTGAGGTCAGGACAGGAGGTGGACAAGTGGAAGTGGTCGAAAATATAATCTGGGTCAGACCAAGCAATGCAGGAAGAGCAATGTTATTAATTAAGGGAACTAAATTGTCTTCTTGATCAGGAAAATGGTGGAGTCCAAGTGATGATTTACAGTAGACAGGAATTATAGTTCATAAGTACAGGTCAAGTCAGGCAGAGTCTGGTAACAATCAGCAGATAGGCATAGTTTTGGACATGCAGCAGAACTTGGGCCAGAGTCAAGCATAACAGGAACAGCAATGTTTTCATGTTTTTAATATGAAGGAACCAAATGGACCTATAGACCAGACACTGATTGATGGTGGAAAGGACTATGCAAGCGTGTTGCAACAGCGAACATCTGGACAGGGGTCAGCAAATCTTGACAACCCGACTTAGCATGTGATGGAAAAACGTTGATGGAATGTATCATAAAGACCACGTATGAGCATATTCCATAGAGGGGACTCCACTCCATCACGTATAATACCACTTTTTCATATCAGGAGAAAAGTCTAGCTGGTAACAGCTGACCAATGATGGTTCCAGAAGACATATCCCAAATGGTGGACTTCAACTCATGTTCCATTTAGAGAATGGATTGTAACCAGCAATGGAATTAGTATGTGTGATCACCTCTCCACTGAAACATATGAAGGTTATGGAAACCTATGGGCCTCATACCAACATGGGAAATTGGAAAGTAAACCTCCCAAGCCTCCAAGCCTTTCATCATTCTGTTATGAATGCCGGAGGTAAAGTTCTTTGTTCTTCCACCATAATTACCCCTAAGGTTTTTTTTACATAATTTGCCAAGACGCAAGATGAGCCTCAAATTATCTTCTCAGAAGCAACGCAGCCAAGGAGCTTTGAACCTATGCTATAGGCAAAATTATGATGGTATGTAGTAACATTGAGCAATATTTTTGTCTTTGAAGAAAACTTCTGATTTCTACCAAATAATTGACAAAACAGTTTTCTAAAAGTTGTTAAGGAGTATAAAGCGCTGGTCGAAAATAAATTATGACTGTTTCATTTTTGGAAGCATCACCCTGTGTACATTAAGGTGATGAAGGGCTGCCAAATATGAAGGACCTTCAAACGTATGACCATGCTGGGACGTGCGTCTAGGGAGATTGCTGTTGGGTTTGGACAGATTGGGGCATGGCTTGTACCAACTAGAATGGCCAGTCTGAAAATAGATATTTGCAATAAACTTTAGGCTTCTTCTAGAAGATCAAAAGAGAAGTGGTGGGATCTGCTCAGAAAACTGGTCCAAATAGTCCACATAGCAATGTCTCCTGCTTGAGGTCCACGGCATGTTTGGCATTGCATTGTCATGACCATGTTATACCTCCTCTTGTCGGAGCCATGACACAATGCTATAGTAACATCTCACCCTTACCCAGTGGTGTTGAGGCCATCAAGATCTGTATCTAAACCTGTTTGGTCAAGTTAACCTTCCCTTAAAATCTTTGGATGTGGACTGCCCAATCTCGAGAGTTTATTATTTGCCTATTTTCCCATCTTCAAACCTAGTCTTGGTTTCTGACTTGTCTTATCTCATGGTTTTTGGTATTCCTGGTTCAGATTAGTTCCTATATGGTAGCTATTGAAGATTTGCCTGTCCAAACCATTCTGAGGGTGGTCAAGAGTAAAGACAGGAGAACCTTGGTCAATTTAGCTTGGGTCAATTCGATAAGGATCTCCAGTTTCTCTGGTCCAGGTGACAACCACAGTCAACGTTGAGGCAATTTTCTTAACACAAAAGAGAAGACACCCCATGGCTAGGAGATGATTCAGTTTAGGTTTTCTAAATCACATCTTGGTTCTTCAGGATCCGTAATACTTAACATGTCCTTGTATAAATATCTTTCTGGTGGATTGAACATGTGGAATTGCAAAACGAGGCCGTCAGTCATGGAAGAATATACATGGTGCTCCAAGTTGCCTTCAGATTATCTCCACTTTGTCCTCCCCCTATTGAATCCAACTCATCATTTAGCCATCACTAAGCATGTGTGACTTCTTTTCTTGCATTGTTCCCACAGTTTGCCCGGACCACGATGAGCAACCTCTTCCCGTAATTACCAAGTGCACCACAAGAGACAAGACTTTCTATTAATTATAGGGCCTGCTTTTCAACAGGTGACATTCTCCATGAATGACTGGGGCTGCCCCCAACTCAGCATGACAATCCCTATTATTGGCAAGAATTCCTTGAAAAAGCCATACTAGTTCCAAATTCCAAAGCCATGTAGACAAAATTGGGTGGAAATGCCAAAAACTGTTGTGTTCAACTTAGGAACATGTAAATGAGATCGTTCCCAGCTAAGGGTCATCTCATATACACATTACAAAGGATGCTGGGAATTCTTTCTTAGTTCCCAGTATCCTTTGTGAGATCATCGACATGTTGACCTCATTGACTTGCCAGGAAATTGTGTCGAAGGAAAAGAAATGGGCTGATGGCTTCTGTGGCATTTGTAATGCTAAGCAGGATGGAGAGAACGTGTCTAGGCCTGGGAGTAATACCGCTCAATACTGTCATTTCCATTTATGAGATTTTCTACCAAGAACTGAAATTATGGATCTAAAGTAAACACAGGGAATACAAGGAGGGCACAAGGGGTACATACCCTGAACTGCCACCACCTATAGGCACTAGGACCATCAAGTCAACCTGCCCAGACTGCTTCCTCCAATCTGCCATGTGTAGTATTTTCTGGTTCCAACCGTGTCAGTCACAAAATCATTGATGATCTTCAAATCTATCCCTTTATGGCTCTTTTGACATCCTCTCCAGCTGAGACAAGATGGACGCGTTGGCACACTTGCAATATATCCTCGATTTTGGAATACAAGAGAGGACCCACCAGAGGAACTTGTTCTGAGATCCACCCAGCAGATTCCTGCTAAAAGTCTACACCATGGCTCCTTCACTGGCATCTTACATATGTGCTGACTATCAGGTGTTATTGAGTATATTCCCAGTATGGTCATACCCTATAGTACTGTGCAGGCCCCAATAGCTCCATGGCTGGTTCATGCACAGTACTGTATGGGGAATGACACAGCCATGGAACATACAGGTATGTGCAAAATTATAGTGAGTTGCGATGTAGGCATAGCACACAGGGCTGCCAGTAGGAGCGCTCCCTCCCCACAGTATTATGCTCCACAGAGTATAATATGCACCCCACAATGCCCCCCACAGTATAATGCTCCACAGTGACCTCATACAATATAATATACTACTCGGCAGCCCCACACAGTATAATATGCTTCCCACAGTGTCCCCCAGTATAATGCTCCACAGCGGCCCCACACAGTATAATATGCACCCCACAATACCTCCCCCTCAGTATAAAGCTCCACAGTGACCTCACACAATATAATATACTACTCAGCAGCCCCACACAGTATAATATACTCCCACAGTGTCCCCACTATAATGCTTCACAGTGGCCCCACACAGTGTAATATGCTCCCCACAATGCCCCCCCTCAGTATAATGCTCTACAGTAACCTCACACAATATAATATACTCCCCAGCAGCCCCACACTGTATAATAAGCTCCCCGCCGTGCCTTTCCCCCAGTATAATGCCCTAAACAGTATAATAGGCTCCCAAAAGCCCCACTCCCCTGGGGAATGCTACACAGTGGCCCCACACAATATATTATACTCCCCAGAACCCCCCAGTATAATGCTCCACAGTGGCTCCAACAGTATAAAGCTCCACAATGGCTCCACACAGTATAATAGGCTCCCCAAAGCCCCCCCAGTATAATGCTCCACAGTGGCTCCAACAGTATAAAGCTCCACAATGGCTCCACACAGTATAATAGGCTCCCCAAAGCCCCCCCAGTATAATGCTCCACAGTGGCCCCACACAGAATAATAAGCTTGTTATTAGGGTTGAACTGATCTTGAGATTTTAGGATTGATTTTAAAATCCGATTTCCAATAATTTTCCAGCCGATCCCGATCGCTCAACCCTACTTGTTACCTGTTCTATGGGGTTGGCATTACCTTAGTAAGTCCTATAGCACAGGAAAGAGGAGGTGACCTGGTGGCCGATTGCTGGTTCCGAACATTGACTCAAACTCGAAAGCAGCCTGGTAATCCTAAGTACAGCACCTAAAGCCCCCTGAGAAAGTAAGTAAAAAAAAGACTCCCTGGACAACTCCTTTAAATAACCAATCATGTCCTCAAAATCCATCAGCAGAATTTAAAGGGGTTGATCAATAGTAGATATTGATGGCCAATGTTCTCGATAGATCAACCCTATCAGATTGGTTGGGGTCCAACACAGTGGCGTAACTAGGAATGGCGGGGCCCCGTGGCGAACTTTTGACATCCCAATTGACGCCGAAGACCTCGACTGACCCCCTCCTCCGCACTCTATTATGTCCCTTACTTACTTGCCCCTGCACACAGTATTAACCCCAATAGTGTCCCCTGCACACACACAGTATTAACCCCAATAGTGTCCCCTGCACACACAGTGTTAACCCCTATAGTGTCCCCTGCACACACAGTGTTAACCCCTATCGTGTCCCCTGCACACACAGTGTTAACCCCCATAGTGTCCCCTGCACACACAGTGTTAACCCCTATAGTGTCCCCTGCACACACAGTGTTAACCCCTATAGTGTCCCCTGCACACACAGTGTTAACCCCTATAGTGTCCCCTGCACACACAGTGTTAACCCCCATAGTGTCCCCTGCACACACAGTGTTAACCCCTATAGTGTCCCCTACACACACAGTGTTAACCCCTATAGTGTCCCATGCACACACAGTGTTAACCCCTATAGTGTCCCCTGCACACACAGTGTTAACCCCTATAGTGTCCCCTGCACACAGTGTTAACCCCAATAGTGTCCCTCTGTGTACACCCATAAACAATTATTATACTCTGGGGTCTTTTCAGACCCCAGAGTATAATAATCGGAGACTAAATCGGGAATAAAAACATTAAAAAAAACCCCCACTGTTGCTTCTTACCTGTTCCCCGGCTCCTGTGCTGTGCTGTCCTCCTCTCGCGTCCTTCGTTAATGACGTCGGACGTCACATGACCCGGGAAGCATGCCGGGTTCATGTGACGTCAGAGACGTCAGACAGCAGTAGGACGGAGGCCTGGCAGGATCGCGGAGAGGTAAGTAACAGTGTTTTATGTTTATTACCTCTCCCGATCCGCCGGTCATTATACTCGGGGGTCTGCAAAGACCCCCGAGTATAATGATAGCCTCTGTGGGGCCCGCGGTGTCACTTGCCGATCCAGGCCCAGCCAGGATCGGCAAGTGAATAGGGCCCGTAACTGCCTATTGAAAAAAACCGCAGCGGTAGCGGCTGTCACCGGGCCCCCTAATGGCCCGGGCCCTGTGGCAGCTGCTACTGCTGCTACCACGGTAGTTACGCCCCTGGTCCAACACCCAGCTACACAAGTGTTACGCTATGCTTCCAGTTTTGTAGATTGCAAATACCATCTGATTAGTGGGGGTACCAGCTATTGGGCCTCCGCCAATTTCATATTGACGACCTACTACTGAATAACTACTCTTGGACAATCCTTTTAAGTATTTGTCATTGAAAATTTGTCACAGGTTTACAGTCTCTGAGCCGAGGACAGCTGTTTCGATCTGATTGGATCTCAGTCTCGGCTGAGAGACTCTACTTGGTAAAATCCCACATCATTGCAGCAAAGGCCTCTGGGAAGGTCGGGCATGATGTTAAAGGGAGTGCCCTCTGCATGACTGAGGCACCGTCTTCCTAATTACATCATGGAAGACAGATTTGCATATTCTTCCCATGTTCCTTCGCACAGTGGTGCGCAAATGGCTTAATAAGACTCCACACGCCTAAATGGTGGTCTCTCCCTAAAGAGTGACGATATCCCCTTAATCGTGGGTTTGGGTCAAACGTCTACTTGACCCACTAATGTCCAGAATAAAGCTTCTTCTAAGAAGACCATCTCATTACGAGAGACCACCATACACCATAGAGTTGAGGCAAAAAAGGGTGAAATGGATGTCCAGGAAAATCTTTAAAAAAATACAGCGCTTCCTACTGTCCATCACTGGTTTGTTTACTGGAGAACTGTGACCAAACAAATCTTGGTCCACCAGTCAGGGACTTTCTTGACCACCATGAGTGAGGTGTCCGATGCAAAGGAACCTCATAAACATTCTTGAACCCGTAACCACCTTGATGAGATACCTGAAGGACCCAAAGAAGGACCTTCTGGAGAAGCATCTTCCATTGAGTCACGACCATGTAATGGTGACCATCAGATCGATGTGGCCACCGGTGCCCTCATTTTGTCAAATCCAGTTCATACTCGAATACAAATGCCAGTCACTTGGGTGGATGATCAATATTGATGGTGTGGCATTTCTTAGAATTGTGTCCAGGCTGCGGGCGCAGTGAACTCCCTTCCTCAGCATCCTGACTCACTCATGAATAGATAGGTCAGGACTTGCTATTACCAGAAGAACATCCCAATCTTGTAACATCAAGGCCTTGCCTAATTCGGGATGATGTCAGTTTTGCACATATTTTGCTCCATCTAAGTGTTTAGTCACTATTACAGCTTGTCTAGGCCAGAATATTTGGGCAGATAATGCTTAAAATGGTTTATTGAACCAACCCCAAAAAATCTAACTTGGATCACTAGGCAGCCAAGTAGAACTTCAGAGGATCCGACCACTGCGGCCATACCGATGCAAAAATATGGCCATGTAAAGGTCATTATCCAGTTATAATTCTTTGCTGAGCTTTTCAAAAATGTTCTTATGTTATTATATATATTATTTAAAAAAATCCTGCAGGCCTGACTCTGGCCACTAAGCCAAATAATATGCTGACACTTGTTGTTTCTATAAGAGATTTCTTTCCAGCAGTCTTCTCACTTACAGCACACTGATCAAAGAATCCACCAGTCATAATAGGTAATGTCACAGCTTATCGACTATCCCCACCCCCACCCCCGCCCTACCAGAATGACCCCCTCACAGGTCACACAGCGTGCCTAGAAAACACACCCATAGAAATCAATAGGGTCTATGGCCCATGGTTCATCTCCAGGAGACTGGAAGTCCCAAACTATTTTAGGCTTGGTGGCAAGAGTTGAAATTGCTAGATTTTTTTTTTTTTTAATATAAGTAATACCCTGAAAAGTTAAAAACAATATCATCAAAAATTTATAAAAACGTTTAATATAATAATTGGGGTTAAACAATAGGTCATATCCTATTGCCAACTTAGTAGGTCAGATATTTTCCTAACACATAGAGGATTGACTTGAAGGGGTCCTATCACCATATCCACCAACTAATTCCCTTTGTATTCTTTAATAGGCCCCTTTCCCCTGATTTCAGAACAGTTGGAATTTTTTCTCTAGCCCCCGCCGTTCCTGAGCAATCAGTGTTGTTAGTTTGAGGACTCAATATACTGACAGGTGGGCGGGTCATAGACTACATCCCAGCCCTAGACCGCTCACCTGACAATTATATAGTGGTTGGAACTAACAGCGGTGATTGCTCAGGAATGGTGGGGGCTAGAGAAGAAATTTCAACTGCACCAGAATCAGTGGAGAAGCACCTACTAAAGCATGAAAAAATTAAGAGTTGGTGGAGGTAGTGAACGGATCCCTTTAAGTGAATCTTCTATGTGGTAGGAAAATATCTGGCTTACTAAACTGTGGAGAAATTCATAATGGGTGATGCAATGCGCCCTGGGAAAAATGTTATGCAGATTAGTTCACTGGATGATGAAAATAACAGCACTGATTGTTCAGGAACGGTGGGGATTAGAGACAAAATTTCTACTGTACCGTAAAGGATGCAAAGAGTTGGAGTTGGTGGTAAAAGGACCGGTTAAGTGGTAGCAAAATATTTGACCCTCTAAGGGTACGTTCACATCTGATTTGAAGTCTCTGTAGGATTCTGCAAGGAGGAGATCATTATAGTGTATGGGGTCTGCAGGTAACCTCATTTTTAGCAGGGGGGACTTAATCCTATTATAAACCTAGAGTAAACTGTAGCAGAAATTGTACTCTAGTCCTGAATCCTGAATACATGTGAGCTCAGACACGGACTACTCGAGGACTAGATCTTAGGAGGTACTATTTTTCCTTGTGGAGAGTCAGAGTAGGTCATGCAATGCTCCCTGGGAAAAATAATATGCAGATTAGCTCACTGGGTGCTGAAACTAACTGCACTGATTGCTCAGGAATGGTGGGGGCTAGAGACAAAATTCCAACTGCAGAGGAATCAGTGGAAATGGGTCTGTTAGCTGAAGATGTATTATTTAGGGCTCCAGGGCCCTATTGAAAAATCCGTAACAGGGCCCCCAGCTGCCAGGTGTGCTGTATAATACAACCGCTACCCCCCAGACCCCTGTCATGTCCCCCACCGAAGGCTTTCCGTCCTTCTCAGGCCTTGAGAACTTGGTAATTGCTGAAGGGTTTAATAAGTTACGAGATTTCTTTGCTCTCCTGTTTACATAGATAAGCCAATTACAGATCAAAGGCTGCGTGATTAATGTAGCACATCAGGTTAGTGGGTGAGGGGGCACCCGGCAATTGGGCAAAGCCAGAGAAAAGCTCTCCATGGGTTTTAGATTGCAAGGAAAGGGCGTGAGAACCGGCGGCTATCTTGTCCCTTTATGCATGACAGGCCCTGGGCTCTCCCATTGCCCCGTGCTGATGCTTAAACCGGGTCAATCTTTTCATGTATGGCACGGCATCTCCCAGCATCCCGCTGGACGGGCACAATGAGGCCTGCTACTAAAAATGTCACTTTTTTTGTGAATGAAATGCATGAGCCTTGTGTTCCTCTCCGCGCTGTCCTCTGGGTATTCGGCCTCCTCCAGAAAGGGACGTCATAAATCAGGCCGGTGAAATGAGGATATTACACACGCATTTGCCGCAACAATATCGCTGGCAACAAGATGACAAAGTATTTCTCATTTATTTAGGAAGCATTAAATGGCGCTCAGTGATGGCACCGCGCCAGGGGAAAGCACCACTTCTAAGGGGGGGGGGGGCGCAGCGGAGCGCACCTGCCAGCAAACAGGAAGCAATGTATTTCCTGCAGGGATTGGGTTTCGACACGAACTTGGACACTTCCTTTTTTCGCTTCCTTATTTAAAGGCGCGGTACCCTGTGCCTTTAAATAAGAGCAGAGACAGCGGAGGACGCAAGTGAAATAATAGTCATAATAACCTTAAAGGGGCACAGGACCTGGAAGTGAATTATAAAGCAAACAGGAGATCAAGCTGTCCACGTAAGGGTTAATCTCTTGCACAGCTGGAAACGAGCCCTGGGCATAGACAAGGCTTAAAGGGGTTTTTCATACTGATGCTCTAACCCCACAGCCAGGTCCCTTCACTTCCTGATACTAACTGGCTGCAGCAGGAGCCTCCCCCCCTCTGCCCTGTCTGCAATAAGACAAGTTAAAGGGGTTTTCTGGTCCCAAATTTCTAGGTTATGAGTATGTGATCTATGGCAGGGGCGATGCCGCCCACACGCCCCACATCCACTAGAAGTTTCCGCCACTCATTTCTCAGATTTAACTGGTAAAGAAAGGAAGAGGGGCTGAGTTTGTTTTGTTTTTTTAGGGGTGGGGGTTGTACAATTTCTGTTCTGGTACAGACGTCTTGACTATTTTTCAGACCTTAGTGAATGAGTCTCCGTTGCAATTTCAGACTCAGCCCCTAGCCAAGGTGGCGCTTTCTCTAATAGAAGGCAGCCATCTTTTTCTATCTCCAAAAAAACCTCTTTAAATGTTAGCCTCATGGTCCTAAGATGGCATGGGGGTTTCCTCTCTGGTTTGCGGTGCTTTGGGTTCAACCGAATCCTTAACTTTTAAGGTTCCCCACCCATGAATCGCTATTATAATCTGAGAATAATAAGCAGAGGCCTAGAGCGGTGCGAGAACATACTGAACACTGATACTCACCTTCCCTCGTTTCCTGGGCCTTGTCGTAGCATCCGGCGCTCCATCATGGTCCTCTTTGGTCGTCTTCCAGCCTTTTCCGGCCTCCTGGATGACATCATGGGGGGCGGCTGAGGTCTATGATTGGGGATTATGGGACATCGTAAGATTATTTTACCTATCTATTGCTGGTGTGGCCCCTCCATTGACTACTATGCCCCACCGTTACTATGATGACAATATAATATGGCCGCTCCTTACCCCATAGCTCCAGAGCTGTTGTGGATAAGATGGGAGAACTGGCTGAGGCCTGGCCTGGTTTATCTTCATCTGGGGCAAAGCTTTTAGTTGCCACATGGCAGAGTAGTATGTGGAGGCCTCAGCACTCATGCCCTGCCCTGCCAATACCCCGAGCTACACCCTTCTGGAACCAGCACCGGTTCGGCAGGCTCTCATTTTGGCCCAGGGCCCCTTCCACCCCCGGAGTAAACTGAGGTCTGTGATGTCTATGGGGTGACGGAGCAAACCACGACCAAAGTGACACCAGAACATCCTCTATAACGTGTGGTTAGAGGTGCAGCCGCATTGATGCACTGATAGAGGTTTGTGGTCTCTCGGGTTACCTGATGTGAACAGGCACAAAGCAGCTGTGTGAGCAGGACCAGGTCCATATGTCTGTGTAGAGAACAAATCCATTGACTGACTGCAAGCAGAGGCTTTGGAAATTGTGCAAGAAATCAAAAACTTTATAATCCTTCCTGCCAAGACAAGTGCAGGGAATTTATTGACCCATGTCCGCCATTTTGGCTGCCACTTTCTGGCCTAGATAGGTGTTATTGTGTCGCCACTTTGGCCCATGGCCTTCTCTTGAGACAAACACGCACTGTGTCCCGGGTCATGTGACGTCCATACATCATTAAAGATGGCCAACACCACCGAAGACTGCAGCGGAGCCGGAGATAGGTAAGTAACAGTGTTTAAGACCCCAGAGTATAATAATTGTTCATGGGTGCACATTATGGGACATAATACTGTGTGCGGGGGCCACTATGGGGTATAATACTGTGTGCAGGGGCCACTATGGGGTATAATACTGTGTGCAGGGGCCACTATGGGGCATAATACTGTGTGCAGGGGCCACTATGGGGCATAATACTGTGTGCAGGGGCCACTATGGGGGATAATACTGTGTGCAGGGGCCACTATGGGACATAATACTGTGTGCAGGGGCCACTATGGGACATAATACTGTGTGCAGGGGCCACTATGGGACATAATACTGTGTGTAGGGGCCACTATGGGACATAATACTGTGTGCAGGGGCCACTATGGGGGATAATAGTGTGTGCAGGGGCCACTATGGGACATAATACTGTGTGCAGGAGCCACTATGGGGGATAATAGTGTGTGCAGGGGCCAATATAGGATATTGTAGTGGGTGCAGAGATGCGTACGTGGGGAGGGGGGGGGAAGCCGTTAGGGGTCAGTTGGTCAAAAGTTCACCACAGGGCCCCGCCATTCCTAGTTACGCCACTGGGATGATCTATACATGACATATTATGAAATCTGTTTTTTCCTATTGTAAAACCACCAGTGCAATATTGGAATTTCTTCTTTTTTTTTTTTTAATGTAGATTGTGAGCCCCACATAGAGCTCACAATGTACATTTTTCCCTATCAGTATGTCTTTTTGGAATATGGGATGGAAATCCATGCAAACACAAGGAGAACATACAAACTCTTTGCAGATGGTTTTTTGCCCTAGGCGGGTTTTGAACACCAGGGCTCCAGCGCTGCAAGGCTGCAGTGCTAACTACTGAGCCACCATGTGGCCCCTGAAATATTGGAATTTCTTATCAGTTAGTCATTGTATTGCTCCACCCAATGAACATCTCTACAAAAAGTTGCAATCGGCCCTAAAAAATGGTCTGTGGCCAACTTAAAGGGAACGTCCCCCACTGGCCCACCATTGCGATTGCTATTTTATCTAAATTGTTCCAAAAATTCTGTGCAGATTAATTCCTAATACAGAATTCTCTTCTCCAGATACAGAGCTCCAAATCTCCAAAAATACATAATGCTAAATGTGAACATTGTGCTGCCAGCATTGACCACTAGGGGGAGCTTAAGAGTGCTGATGAAATAGTATGCAGTAAACTCTTCAGCTCCCTCTAGTGGGGGATCAGTCAGACAGAATTGTATGATATAGCTCTATGGTTTGCAAGAGATTTGGAGCCCTGTATAAGGAAGGCAGCTACATAGGAGGATCATTGTATGACCAAGCACTGTGTAACTACTGCCTAATACTTATGGATAATGATGACCTTCTACACCAAAATCAGGACAGTCACTTGACCTTGTACACTAGAAACAGGCTAGTGTCATGATGTTCTCTCCGTTCCCTCTCTGTTCTTCTTTCGTCTCCTCTCTCCTGTCTCTGTTCCCTCTGCTTCTTCCCTTCTCACTGTTCCCTCTCTGTTCTTCTTCCATCTCCTCCCTCTCCTGCCTCTGCACCTTCTCTGTCCTTCTTCCATCTCCTCTCTCTCCTGTCTCTGCACCTTCTCTGTCCTTCTTCCATCTCCCTCCTCTTCTGCCTCTGCACCTTCTCTGTCCTTCTTCCATCTCCTCCCTCTCCTGTCTCTGTACCTTCTCTGTCCTTCTTCCATCTCCTCCCTCTCCTGTCTCTGTACCTTCTCTGTCCTTCTTCTATCTCCTCCCTCTCCTGTCTCTGCACCTTCTCTGTCCTTCTTCCATCTCCCTCCTCTCCTGTCTCTGCACCTTCTCTGTCCTTCTTCTATCTCCTCCCTCTCCTGTCTCTGCACCTTCTCTGTCCTTCTTCCATCTCCCTCCTCTTCTGCCTCTGCACCTTCTCTGTTCTTCTTCTATCTCCTCCCTCTCCTGTCTCTGCACCTTCTCTGTCCTTCTTCCATCTCCCTCCTCTTCTGCCTCTGCACCTTCTCTGTTCTTCTTCCATCTCCTCCCTCTCCTGTCTCTGCACCTTCTCTGTCCTTCTTCCATCTCCCTCTTCTTCTGTCTCTGCACCTTCTCTGTCCTTCTTCCATCTCCCTCCTCTTCTGTCTCTGTACTTTCTCTGTCCTTCTTCTATCTCCCCCTCTCCTGTCTCTGCACCTTCTCTGTCCTTCTTCCATCTCCTCCCTCTCCTGTCTCTGCACCTTCTCTGTCCTTCTTCCATCTCCCTCTTCTTCTGTCTCTGCACCTTCTCTGTCCTTCTTCCATCTCCCTCCTCTTCTGTCTCTGTACTTTCTCTGTCCTTCTTCTATCTCCCCCTCTCCTGTCTCTGCACCTTCTCTGTCCTTCTTCCATCTCCTCCCTCTCCTGTCTCTGCACCTTCTCTGTCCTTCTTCTATCTCCCCCTCTCCTGTCTCTGCACCTTCTCTGTCCTTCTTCCATCTCCTCCCTCTCCTGTCTCTGCACCTTCTCTGTCCTTCTTCCATCTCCTCCCTCTCCTGTCTCTGCACCTTCTCTGTCCTTCTTCCATCTCCCTCCTCTTCTGTCTCTGTACTTTCTCTGTCCTTCTTCTATCTCCCCCTCTCCTGTCTCTGCACCTTCTCTGTCCTTCTTCCATCTCCTCCCTCTCCTGTCTCTGCACCTTCTCTGTCCTTCTTCCATCTCCTCCCTCTCCTGTCTCTGTACTTTCTCTGTCCTTCTTCCATCTCCTCCCTCTCCTGTCTCTGTACTTTCTCTGTCCTTCTTCCATCTCCTCCCTCTCCTGTCTCTGTACTTTCTCTGTCCTTCTTCTATCTCCCCCTCTCCTGTCTCTTCCATCTCATCCTTCTTCTATTTTTGCAACTTCTCTGTCCTTCTTCTTCTCCTGCCGCTTCTGCACTCTCTTCTTTCTCTCTTCTCTCTGTTCCATCCTTGCCTTTCTTTCATCTTAACTTCCCTCTTCTTCTTTCCTTCTCACTGTTCCCTCTCTGTTCTTCTTCCATCTCCTCTGTCCTGTCTCTGTTCTCTTCCTATCCTTCTTCTGTCTCCTCCATCAGGGCCATTTTTTTGGAATGGCAACGTATGAACTAGCTAAGACTCCCCAGTTCCTGAATATGAGACTCCCATGCAGTATCACATGTTGGTATTATTTGGTTCCTGTGTTACACTACTATGTGTGACCATGTGGCGGTATTATGTGGGCTTCTCAGCTTGTCCTGTTTTGTGGCCTCATCTCTTCCTATCACTTTCCTACCATTTCTCGTGCAGAGCTTCGTCTCTATCTCTTCCATTATACCCCAGTACATATCAGTAAAGCATATACAAGTAGATCCCCCGGACTGGATACATTTATGTCCACAATACGAGAACATCTCATAAGCGTTCGGCGGCCTACACAGCTCTGTGCGCCTTATGCGTATTCATTACACTCTTATATAGACTTTATTACGCTCTGAAATCTGTATTTGAGGTGAAGAATATCTGATATTCACACTTATCTGTTCTGAAGTCGGCCATAAAAGTGAAGATCTTCCATTATGGTAAATATCGATGTAGTGTTTTTATGTTAATGGTTAGAAAGTGGTAAAAGACTCGATAGATTGTGTCTATACATGAGGAGAGATTCCCGTACGGCCCAGACCACGTTACCCTCATGAAAATCTGTCAGATCATTGACCCAGATTTGGAAAATTTGGCAATTAAAGCTAGCTTAGGCTATATTGGATCTTCTAGGCTAACCATTGTATTGGGGTTACCTCAACTTTTTGGAAGCTGGAATGAGCACCGAAGACCAAAGAAATAATACCATCATCTACAATGGCGTCATCGTATATGGTGCAACATAATACCACCATACAGTGGCCCAAATATTGGTTGAGTCTTGGCTCAAGTTTCCAACCCGTTCTTGTAACTGGAACCCACCAATGGATCTGGATTCCTCTCTGGGTGGTGGGAACCCCTAGGTTTCATGGAAATGACCCCCTCCTCACTCCTGGTGTTCGGGCTTACCGTACTCACAATGTTCAGCTACGAGCAGGACTCCAGGTCAGGGAGGACCACAGATTATATTCTGTCTACAATTCGAAAACCCCATCCTCATGTATATTTAGATACACCTGGTGAAAGAGAACTGGCAGGCGGCGATGGAAAATTCTTTCGTCAAGTCGAAGTGTAAATGTTGAAATCCTAAACCCTGTGTTAAGCCAAGGCACGCTCCGGCTGAGATCCAAAAAGATCCAATGGCCACATTTTACAACTTCCCATCATACCTTCATATTAGATGCTCATCGAATTCAGATGGTCATCGCACTTGTGATCTTTGGTGCCCTATATAGCAAACAAGTCCAGCTTGTCGACTCAACAGTCCTTCACCTTGGACGTTAACACCATCTCCTGCGCCACCCTTTCCACCAGTTTGGCCCACCATAACCTGCACAACCCTCGGTGTCATGAGGTATTGAACCAGCAAGTCCAAAAGTCGGGTCACCACTTCAGGGGTGCGACCAAAGATTCATGGTCCCAGGTGCAAAAGCTCAACTTAGACCTTTCAATAAACTCATCCCATCCTCACTTTTTAGAAACATTTACGTCCCCTTCGCTATCTGGGCCATAACATGTCTGCGCACACAAGCCTCCCACCGTTCCTGTCCCTATCAGTGCCCCCCTCACTTATTAGCCATGCCCCCTTTTGTGTCACAGTCACCCTCCTTGACTATATGCTGTTTACCGACTTTTTGGGTGAAGCTCCTCCTTCCAGGCTGGGTATCATAACTCTTCTCACTCCAGTGCACCAGGGGGCAGGGGACATACATTTATGATGGACAGACTGCCGGCCATCAAAGAAAATCAGAAAGAAGAACAAAAAAGTTTTTCAATCCCTAGTGTGTTGACGGTGACCTATAGGCCCCTCCCATGGCATCTGGGCATGGTGGCAGCGGTGACCACTTTGACCACCACCTTCAACCACCAGACCCACCTGTAGTAAGCCCATTTACTAAGCCCCAATCTACAACTGTTGGGTCATCACTCATGGGGTCCACTGTGACGCCCCGTCCCTGAATGGGGCACCTTGAATGGTGCACAGAGTGACTATGACTCTGCAAGGTCAGAATGTAGACCTAGTTGCAGACATTGGCTCCCAATCTGGTGCAACCTTGATTAACCTTGTTTGCCTCTAATACACCCCCAGCCGTGATGGCCCATAGTCAGGCTCACACAATGTGATGACAAAGGTCCTTGTGGGCAGGTTTTGCCTCCATATAATTAATATTCTTAGGCTATAGCTGGTGACACAATACATATCCTCCACATTGCACCGCTAGGACTGG
Organism: Leptodactylus fuscus; assembly: GCF_031893055.1. Lineage (NCBI taxonomy): Eukaryota > Metazoa > Chordata > Amphibia > Anura > Leptodactylidae > Leptodactylus > Leptodactylus fuscus. Next base: position 9,535,819 of record NC_134270.1, read on the forward strand.
TTTCTTACATCCAGTCTGGGATCCTCCTCTACACCTACCCCTGCCATCTGCATTGCTATATAAGGGAACATCCCTATAGAAAGTTATGCAAATGTCCCTTACAGTAAAATCCTAATATCATCAGACCCTGGCATGTTTAGCAGCCTTGTAATACACAAATGCAACCATCTCCAGCCAGACAAACCGGTTCAGCCTCAGGGAGGGGACAAGGACGTCACACCCTGGGGCGGTGTCTTGCAGGCATGGTGGACAATAGCGGCCCCGGGAGCTTGCAAAGGAATAACGTGCGGCTCCTTTAAGAGCGCAGAAGAACGCTATAACGCGACAAGGGCAGAAAAGCGCCACCGGTAGCGAGAGAATGGAGCCGACTACGGGGGAAGGTTGTAGTCGGGCGCGGACATCGCCAAGAAAACACTGCCGGGGACTGTTTCCTCCAAGGCCTTGCTGACTGATGATACTAGAAGGCTTGATCTTCCATCTAGGACTGGACTGGCTGCATTGAGAGGGTGGGGAGGGGGCTGTATTGCTTTATGGGGGGGAGGGGGGGTCATGCATGCTTTCTGTGGACTTAATGCTGTTTCTTTAAGCCAAGGTAAGTGCATCTACCCTCAATAAAGATCTGGATGTCACTGCACAGTCGTGTGTTTGCATTGCAATGGTGAGTGGTGGAGGAGGAGTGCAATGGAATAAATATGTATGTGCACCCTTTTAGCGCCAGACTGGCATTGAGCAGCAGTGGCTGGCCACCCTGGTCTAGGAAGAGTTAAAGGCCAGGGAAGGGAAAACAACATTTAAATGCCTGGATGGGGGGAAAAGAGATTAAATTTCGCTTCTCTCTCATCAATTTTCTGTTTAATGTCACTGGGACTCCATTGTGGGAGAGGAGAGACGTCACAGTGCCATAAATTTGTGATTATACAGCGAGCAGCAGCCTCTGCTCTAATTGAATGGATTTACTCCATGCAAGGCAGGTACAGAGAGACCCCTGAGCTGTGAGATCCCAAATCTATCCAGAGAGCTAGACAGTCCAAAAGGAGCCGAGCAGTGACCAGGCAGCCAAAACAAGGAGCCGAACAATAAAAGCAATAAAAGCGACTGAGGAATCTGCCAGATCAGGAACCGACCTTGTTGTACTCTGCAAAGCTTGTACCCCCTCCCTCCATTTTTTTTTTTTTTTTTTACCTTGGATTGCTAAAGAATGAGTCAAGACTCCAGTTTGTAGGTAGGTGATGGCTATTTCATCTCTATATTATGTATTCTATACAGGATCGAATGGAAATCTCACAATATTTATTAGACACTCGGAATTCTATCGTTTGGATTCTTTGTTACTTTTAGGTTTTATTTAGTATTATTTTTACTAGATGTTAGAGAAACATGAAATGTAGTGGGAGAGATTGATAAAAATAATCTAGTGACATATATATATATATATATATATATATATATATATATATATTATACTATATAGAATATATATATGTATATATTATTCTTTTAATATATATATATATATATATAGAATATATATATTAAATAAAAGAATTTATATATATATTATATATAATTAAAAGTAAAATATAATTTTTTTATATAAAATAAGATAATCCTGTAATAGTCCAACAGTGGGGAAATTTCAGCATGTTACAGCAGCCTAGTAATACAGATATATATATATATATATATATATATATATATATATATATATGCAGCATATCTATCTATTTAGATTTATATATATTTTTATATTACTTGTTTTATATATATATATATATATATATATATATATATATATATATATATATATATAACAAGTAATATAAAAATATATATAAATCTAAATAGAAAAATATATATAAATCTAAATAGATAGATATGCTGCATATATATATATATATATATATATATATATATATATATATATATATATATATTATAGTTTAGATTTTTATACTTAGAAACCATCATGATCTGAATCCAAAGAGACTGACTCTTCATCTATTTGGCCATTTGTTAGTAGATTTGCCCCCTACACAATGTATCCTCAGCTATTAGAAGTATTTGCTAGATTGTATCTTATTAGAATTCCTTGTTACTTCTATCCTCGGTGTATTGCACTTTTGCTTTCTCACGATAGGTCACAGATATTATTAGAAAAGAATGTAAAAGACTAAAAATATATTTTATTACTAATAATAATATATAACACTAGGACCTGTCTCTCTTTTATCATCGCATCACAGTAACTATTTAGTAGGAGAAATAATTAAGAAAATAAATTAGTTTTTTATTCTATTTTTTTCACTTTCATCGATTGCCTGCTTTATACATTCACTGCAGATATTCTACAGCTTTGGCTGGAAATAAAATGGATTTTTATTTAATGATTTTTAATTAAACTCATCGACTTTTTGGTTAATAACCCAGGCAGGAGAAAATTTAGGCTTCAATTGCTTCATTTTAATTTTTTTTTGTATCATGAATCAAATATTTTAGCGAACTTATACTTTTTGTATTTTGTATATGAAAGGTTATCTTATCTTTCAGAATATACCGAATTGTTTATATAAAATAAATTAAGTGAAATATAAAATAAATTAAAGCAAATAAAATTATATATATATATATATATATATATATATATATATATATATACAAAAATAATCATTAAAATTATTATTAAGAATTAGGGCTGTGTAGTCTTCGCTATTTCAGTGTCTGACAGGCTGCTACAATAATAATAATAATCATAGTATGATATAACATCCAGCAATATTACATGGTATATGGAGATAGTACAATCCTAAACCTTAGAATAAAATTTAGTAAAATAGTAACACACAATTTTGTAGCAATTTCTGAATATTCAGTTCATGTTACAGTAATAACAATACACACATTATGATACATATATATATATATATATATATATATATATATATATATATATATATATATATATATATGACCCATTGTATAATCTGGGCCTATCCTATACCTAAACTGAGCCCTCTATGTTTTCCAAGGATCAGTATCTGTTACAGAATTTATTCTTCGATCTTTCTATTTGATAATATTTCCATTCTATCTATGAACGTAGCAAAATTAGTATTTAAAGGGACAGTAAATACAAAGCTAAAACCACTTTCCTACTGTATCTGGGACTCTGTAGGATGTCACCAGAGGTTTTAGAACTGCTTTTAGGTAGTGAATTTAGAAGGGCGTCAAAGCCAGGATCTGGAATCAGGGTGTGGGTGATCCGGGTGAGCCCTGTGTTCCTGTCTGTGGGGAGTCTACAAAGAAGTCTTTGTTTCCGCTTCGAATCTTTTCATTTTTCCTTTGGTTTGTAATTGTATATCTTGATTTGGAAACAAACTTTCAATCAAAGGACCAGATAAAAAGACTTATATTTTTTTTTCTAAATCAGGAAATCGCCTTTATGTGTTGATACCACAAACAGGGACAGTGAGGAGCAGATTTTTGTTATTTAGCAGATCAGAGGCAGGGTAAATATAATATTAACATCGATATTTTTGCTGTTTTTTTTCCCAGTAATTGCCCAAACCTATACTTGTGTAGTCGGATCGTATATAGCGACTCATTGGAAAGCAGATCTGTAGCAGGATAGATGCCATACACCCACTAGATCACGGGGCGATATTTTTGCAATTTTTAAATAATTCCCCAAACATGTTGTCGGATGTGATTGTGTAGTCGGGCGCCTATTGCGAATCTCTAGAAACATTATGGTCTGCAAATAGATTTCTCCCTTCTTGGAGTCGTCAGAGAATCCTCTCCCCTGTGTGGTTATAATATAAAATGCGCAAAAAGGCACATTTGCGGGCAGATTCCATAAGTGCTGATGGGAGGATTTTTAATGTGATATTTTTAGGACTGAATAATTTATGCAAGTGTTGTTTTAAAGCATTTTTTTTGGGGGGGAAGAGCTGAGAGTGTCTATTCCCTGCGCACTTAAGTGGAGTGATGGATCAGAGGGGTCTGGGGGTCCTTGGATGCCGGAGATAAGGGGGCGCCTGGGCGCTAAATAGCGATGGCAGCGCAATCCCTCCAAGTCTATAGACTTCCACCATCCTGTCCCAAGTGGCGGCTCATCCATCACTTGGCTGTCCATGATTCCAAACATCAACTCCACTCAATACCATTGATCTGCCCAAAGTCCATGTTTGCATTGATAATTAATAACTAACAAGACTGGGCTGTAATAAAGCCTGGCCAGGCACAGGCAACCTCCCCTCCCCCACTGCCCATGGACTGATCTTATCTGGACCTCTGATGGGGACAATAGGCTCCCTGTCATGGCTGTGTGATGGGTAGGGGGCGAGGGTCAGGCTGATTATACAACCTGACTGCAAGGGGTTAACGTGCATGCTTAAACATACATTAATTGTTACAAGAAGAGATCCCTCATACACAGAATAAGATGCAGTGTCAGTGTATACTGCGGGGGGGGCTTGGAAAATATATTATACGTGTAGGTCTATGTGCAGATGGTGCGTTTGTTCTGCACTGTCTGTGTGTTAGAGAAGCACAGCTATTGTAGAATTATAAAGCCATATAAATATAGAGAAAGACAGACAAATATTAGATATATACATACACATAGATAGCTGTCTGGATATTAGATAGATAGATAGATAGATAGATAGATAGATAGATAGATAGATAGATAGATAGATGTGTAGATATATCTGCATGGATAGATGATAGACAAATAGTAGATACATATATACATGGATACATAGATATCAAAATAGTCAGATATTAGATACATAAAAGGATATATAGATATTAGATAAATATATACAGCCTGATTTCTAAATAGATAAATAGATATACATACATCTATAGATAGAAAGATCAAATTTAATACTATATATCTAAATCAATGTATGTTTATAGTTTATTATAAGCATTCACGGATTATGGATAGATAGATAGATAGATAGATAGATAGATAGATAGATAGATAGATAGATAGATAGATAGATAGGAGATAGATATTAGATACTTATATACACATAGATTGATTTCTAGACTGCTACCTAGATGTTGAATGTTTGCATACATGGATAGATATCTAGATAGAAAGATACATATGTACATCTACATGGCTGGATGGATAGATAAATAGATACACATCTATATAGATATATTAATATTTAGATAAATAATATATAGACATATAGATTGATGCTTCTATATATTATCTAAGAAGATATTAACATACATGGATGGTTATCTAGATAAAGAGATATTCTAGGTATAGATAGACAGATATTAGGTAAATATATACATGGATAGAGGGACTGCCATATACATTAGTTTTCTCCATTACAAATCTAGAATAAAAGTCTTCTGTACATTAGTTTGGACTCATCACTCAGAAAGGGAATGATGTGCTGCCTGCCTTTGCTACTTGCCTGTGGTGCCTGTGGTGCTCCTGACATCACTAATGCCCCATGTATCAGCACATGCTCCCTGTGACATGTAACAACTCGCTTCATACAACCCCAGTCCCTCATCTTCAGCCTCTTATTGGGGAGGGGGAGATGTGTATGAGGTGGGGGGCTGCAGCTGGTGTACCCCCTTATCCCTGCCAGTCACCTGCTGAATGCTAGGATGATTGTTATTGGCCATTAGGAGACTATTATTAATAATTTCCATATTAGCAGCACAAGCTAAATGAAAGGGAAGTCTAATGTAAAACAGATGGGGCTGCAGCCTCACCTCACACAACCCGCGCGATACATGTGTGTGTGAACACACCGCTTATATTTAGATACAAATTAGGATCTACATTTAACAAGGAATTAGGTAAACTGTGCTAAAGAGGGGAGGGGGAGACCCGGGGAGGGGGCTGCACTGTAATGTACTGCACACATCTATCTATCTATCTATCTATCTATCTATCTATCTATCTATCATCTATCTATCTATCTATCTATCTATCTATCTATCTATCTATCTATCTCCTATTTATCTATCTATGTCCTATCTATCTCCTATCTATCTATCTATCTATCTATCTATCTATCTATCTATCTATCATCTATCTATCTATCTATCTATCTCCTATCTATCTATATATCTCCTATCTATCTTCTATCTATCTATCTATCTATCTATCCTAAATTTCTAATATAAATAACTGTATATACTTATCATCTCATTTCCATCTATGGCCTACTTATTCATCTAGCCATATATCTATCTATAGATAAACATATATTTCTCTAATTCTTGCTATCTCTCCATCTCTCATACCTACCTGGTTTATATTTGGTAGCCATCCATATATCTAACTTTCCTTCTCTAGCATAGAAGATTACAATCATAGTTGGAAATGGACATCATAAATATTAGTGAAGTGGATAGATGATAGATTGATAGATAGATAGATAGATAGATAGATAGATAGATAGATAGATAGATAGATAGATAGATAGATTATAGATAGATAGATAGATAGATAGATAGAAGATGGAGATAGATAGATAGATAGATAGATAGATAGATAGATAGATAGATAGATAGATAGATAGGAGATAGATAGATAGATAGATAGATAGATAGATAGATAGGAGATAGATAGATAGATAGATAGATAGATAGATAGGAGATAGATAGATAGGAGATAGATAGATAGGAGATAGATAGATAGATAGATGATAGATAGGAGATAGATAGATAGATAGATAGATAGATAGATAGATAGATAGGTAGATAGATAATGAGCAGATATAATAGTATGTAGTAATACAGAGTCTATTAGATATATACCTTTATGTCTATTCATACTACTGATATTTTTCTAAAAGTATATAAAGCTATTTAAATCTCATGTCTAATAATCGAAGTATCTAGACACTATATATAGTATATACTTCTTTGTCAGTCTCTGCGTGTATTTATCTTTCTGTCTCTATAGAAATCACATTGTTATCTATATATCTAAATATCTGAGATTCCCTTTTACCGCCTATGTATATTACTGTGTACACACACGGTGTATATACAGTATATATGTCTATATATTATATATACAGTATTTATACATTTCTATAGATTTGCAGGCCATACAGAGCGGCCTATCAGATATGTAGAATTATCTAGAACAATCAGTCCCGGCCCCGGAGCTGCGGGGGCTGAGCCGGTGGTCGCAGGCCTGGAGACCCCACCTGGCTGACATTCAGTAATCTGCAGGCCATACATCAATGCCACAGGAAATAAAATCCGCCATAATCCCGGGATCAATGTGTATTATTTTTTTTAAAGTGACAGACACACACTTTAACCGCACTCCGGAATAGTGCAGGTATGAACAGTCATCAAGGGATCTCCTAGAGGTACATTGGGCCCTACTAATCTGCCCCCTGCCTAAGGGCGCTCCATTCCTCTCGGATTCATGCACATGGCTGCGGATTGGTATAGGCTAAATCCAGGGGGTCCGCACCGTTGTGAGGGGCTTCTCCGGAAGTCTGTGCTTAGGAGACAATTGTTTATGGCTAAGCCGGATCTGATGGGTCATTAACACAATGACTGGGACAATGAGAGCTGAGGTGCCGGTGCTATGTCACTGCTCACATTATAGCACATGCGTCTCTGCAAGGAGAGGAAATGGGGGGAGGGGTAATAAAATCCTCCTGACACTTCCCTGATTAAAGGGCTGATTCAGCTTTTGTGTTTGGTCTCTCCCCTGTCATTTCCTTATTTTGTGTACAGTCAGGGGTGTCTGGGGGCTGCCCCTGGTGGGCACAGGGACAGAGCAGGGACTGGCACCACCTTATGGAGAGCAGGAAGTCATGTGTGAACAGGGCGCGACAATACTGACCCCTAGGAGTGATCTGCTGGAGGAGCAGGGAGGTAAGAGACAGTTCTCACAATGCGGTAATACAGAACAGATCAGGAGAGATATGAGATACAGAGAGATATGAGATAGATAGATAGATAGATAGATAGATAGATAGATAGATAGATAGGAGATAGATAGATAGATAGATAGGAGATAGATAGATAGATAGATAGATAGATAGATAGATAGATAGATAGGAGATAGATAGATAGATAGATAGATAGATAGATAGATAGATAGATAGATAGATAGGAGATGATAGATTGATAGATAGATTGATAGATAGATAGATAGATAGATAGATAGATAGGAGATGATAGATAGATAGATAGATAGATAGATAGATAGATAGATAGATAGGAGATAGATAGATAGGAGATAGGTAGATAGATAGATAGATAGATAGATAGATAGATAGATAGATAGATAGGAGATGATAGATTGATTGATAGATAGATAGATAGATAGATAGATAGATAGATAGATAGATAGGAGATAGATAGATAGATAGATAGATAGATATATAGATAGAAGATAGATAGATAGATAGATAGATAGATAGATAGGAGATAGATAGATAGATAGATAGATAGATAGATAGATAGAAATGCAGTATACTTGTAGTGATTCTCCTGCCAGTAGTAATAATATTTCAGCCCCCCCCCCCCCCCCTCCCCTTTCATGCTGAGTCCCTCTTGAGGGAGAAAACCTCAACTCCTGACCCTCACCCCCTAATACACAGCTGGTGTCAGGACTGTTCCCCGGCCCCTGTACATCCATGTAATACCAGATCACACCTCAGGTTGGGGCAGGGTCTCCGGGGTCTCTCTCACTTCTGATAATTTAGACCACATTTAATGTATTTAACATCTGTATTTATATTCTGCCTCCCCCTTCGGGTGATAACTTACTAATACCCCGGAGGGGGGACCCCAAATTGGCTAAATCACCTCATTCAGCTTTTGTGGTTTTATGAGCTTGGTAGTGAGTGGAAGTATATAATGTCTGACCCTATAGACACCTATACATATACTATGTATACAGAGAGAGACAGATATAAGATGATAGATAGATTGGATGGATAGATAGAGATAGATAGATAGATAGATAGATAGATAGATAGATAGATAGATAGGAGATAGATAGATAGATAGATAGATAGATAGATAGGAGATAGATAGATAGATAGATAGATAGATAGATAGATAGGAGATAGATAGATAGATAGATAGATAGATAGATAGATAGATGATAGATAGATAGATAGATAGATAGATAGATAGATAGATAAATAGATAGATAGATAGATAGATAGATAGATAGGAAATGACGAGTAAATGTAGATGTTCTAAATGATTAAATAAATACATTTTTAATCAAGCAGTGTCTATTATCAATTTGATTGTATCTATCTATCTATCTATCTATCTATCTATCTATCTATCACAAGGCTCTGCACATTATATACCTTCTTGCACCCCTCCTCCCTCCCCTATACAATAGATAAATAGATAATCTCCATACTTTCAGGATTTCTAATGGCAGTCAGTAAGTGGTAAGTCAGGCAGCAGCCACAACTATCCAGGTACATCTTGTTTTCCTGTCCATTTATCTAAGGTCTGGGTTACACACTGCATCCTAACACAATGTTTACATGCGGAATCACCGGAATCAAATAAACACAGGAGATGGAATACAGATGTGGAAACCTGCAATATGGAAGAGTCTGGGACCTGAGGGGTTAATGTGTGGTATCCTTACCTAGATGGGTACAAGACACATTATATGTAAATCGGTCTATCTATCTATCTATCTATCTATCTATCTATCTATCTATCTCCTATCTATCTATCTATCTATCGTTCTATCTATCTATCTCCTATCTATCTATCTATCTATCTATCTATCTATCTCCTATCTATCTATCTCCTATCTATCTATCTATCTATCTATCTATCTCCTATCTATCTATCTCCTATCTATCTATCTATCTATCTATCTATCTATCTATCTATCTCCTATCTATCTACCTATCTATCTATCTATTGATCTATCTCCTATCTATCTATCTATCTATCTCCTATCTATCTATCTATCTATCTATCTATCTCCTATCTATCTATCTATCTATCTCCTATCTATCTATCTATCTATCTATCTCCTATCTATCTATCTATCTATCTATCTATCTATCTATCTATCTATCTATCTCCTATCTATCTATCTATCTATCTATCTATCTATCTATCTCCTATCTATCTATCTCCTATCTATCTATCTCCTATCTATCTATCTATCTATCTATCTATCTATCTATCTATCTATCTCCTATCTATCTACCTATCTATCTATCTATTGATCTATCTATCTCCTATCTATCTATCTATCTATCTATCTATCTATCTATCTATCTATCTCCTATCTATCTATCTATCTATCTATCTATCTATCTATCTATCTATCTATCCCTCTTCATACCTATCTTCCCTCCCATACTACAGATATAATGGGCTGACTCTGCACTGGACTGCTCACATGTAGCCTGGATAATGTCAGGGTCTTGGCCCCTGAGGGGTTATTGCCTCCAGATGAGGGGTTAGGGGTGTCCTGCTCAGCTGAGGAGGGTAGATATTTAGGCAGAGCTGCCTGCTGGGCTTTGTAGTGTCTCTCCTGGCTCAGAGCCAATGCAGTCAGCACAATGGACAGGATGGCAGGCTGATAGGCCCCTGTGCACACTGCAGTATCTGCACACAGGAGGACACTGGCAGGAAGCAGCTTGGACTCGGGGGCACAATGGCTGGGAGGCTCCCTGTATGCAGCATGGAAAATCTCATCCATGTCATTACTGAGGAACAAACAGGAGGAACTCCGCAAACTCATCTATCTCAGGGGGAAATAGTTAACAAAGAACCCATTGAAGCTGGAGGACCGGCCATGTCCTGGAGCTGGAGGACCGGCCATGTCCTGGAGCTGGAGGACCGGCCATGACCTGGAGCTGGAGGACCGGCCATGACCTGGAGCTGGAGGACCGGCCATGACCTGGAGCTGGAGGACCGGCCATGTCCTGGAGCTGGAGGACCGGCCATGTCCTGGAGCTGGAGGACCGGCCATGACCTGGAGCTGGAGGACCGGCCATGACCTGGAGCTGGAGGACCGGCCATGTCCTGGAGCTGGAGGACCGGCCATGACCTGGAGCTGGAGGACCGGCCATGACCTGGAGCTGGAGGACCGGCCATGTCCTAGAGCTGGAGGACCGGCCATGACCTGGTGCTGGAGGACCGGCCATGTCCTGGAGCTGGAGGACCGGCCATGACCTGGAGCTGGAGGACCGGCCATGTCCTGGTGCTGGAGGACAGGCCATGTCCTGTATCTGGAGGACCGACCATGACCTGGAGCTGGAGGACCGGCCATGACCTGGTGCTGGAGGACCATGGAGCAGGCCCTTCTCCTTGCTGTAGCTTTCTGAGCAGCTCAGTCCCAGGAGTCCATTATATTGTTATTATCATGTGTGGCTGCAATTATAGCTGTCTGTTCACACAACACATTGCTGTAATACTCCCCCTGCATGAAGGGTTAATACCTAGATCTCCCCCAGGGCAGGGCTGTTCCTCCATGCCAGCTGAAGTGCCAGAGGCTTTATTCTTTATAGACTCAGTCTTTCATCCCCCTGCCAGCTCTATAGAGGTTATAGACTCCAGAGAGGGCTCTATAGGGGGTGGGTCCAGGTATATATACGGGGTGGGGGAGACTCCAGGTATATATAGCGGGTGGGGAAAGGCTCAAGGTATAGGAACATGAAAGATGTACTGAAATGGTGGAAGTATCATATCTATCTATCTATCTATCTATCTATCTATCTCTCTCCTATCTATCTATCTATCTATCTATCTCCTATCTATCTATCTATCTATCTCCTATCTATCTATCTATCTATCTATCTATCTATCTATCTCCTATCTATCTATCTATCTATCTATCTATCTCCTATCTATCTATCTATCTATCTATCTATCTATCTATGTCCTATCTATCCATCTATATATCTCCTATCTATCCATCTATCTATCTCCTATCTATCTATCTATCTCCTATCTATCTATCTATCTCCTATCTATCTATCTCCTATCTATCTATCTCCTATCTATCTATCTCCTATCTATCTATCTATCTCCTATCTATCTATCTCCTATCTATCTATCTCCTATCTATCTATCTATCTATCTATCTATCTATCTATCTATCTATCTATCTCCTATCTATCTATCTATCTATCTATCTATCTCCTATCTATCTATCTATCTATCTATCTATCTATCTATCTATCTATCTATCTATCTATCTATGTCCTATCTATCCATCTATCTATCTCCTATCTATCTATCTATCTATCTCCTATCTATCTATCTCCTATCTATCTATCTCCTATCTATCTATCTCCTATCTATCTATCTATCTATCTATCTATCTATCTATCTATCTATCTATCTATGTCCTATCTATCTATCTATCTATCTATCTATCTATCTATCTATCTATCTATATATCTCCTATCTATCTATGTCCTATCTATCTATCTATCTCCTATCTATCTATCTATCTATCTATCTATCTATCTATCTATCTATCTATGTCTTATCTATCTATCTCCTATCTATCAATCAATCATCTATCTATCTCCTATCTATCTATCTATCTATCTATCTATCTATCTATCTATCTATCTATCTATCTATCTATCTCCTTCCTACTTGGCCTGTTATAGATATCACATATTACAGGGTTAATCTCCTGTATAGAGGTGATGTAAGCAATGCAGGTTACCTCTAGGAGTAGGTGTATATTTAATATATACAAGCATCTATTATGTATTCAGGTATATAACTGATAGATATATAATAAACCTATATACTTACTTTACATTCCTTGGTAAACATCCTCTGTGTTGTCATAGAAAATCTAGGAGCTGAAGGTAATTTATAGAACAATCCACATATATGCCTACATAGTATACATCTTGTACATTACAGCCTCTTCTGAAGAGGTATATACAGCAGGGTATAACATGTCTATGTATACATTATCCTCAATAAAGCCGTGCGTTATCTACACCCTTGTTATATAATGTCTGCAGGATCATTTATACTATAGGCCTCTATCTATCTATCTATCTACCTATCGATCTCCTATCTATCTATCTATCTATCTATCTATCTATCTATCTATCTATCTATCTACCTATCTATCTCATATCTATCTATCTATCTATCTATCTACCTATCTATCTCATATCTATCTATCTATCTATCTATCTATCTATCTATCTATCTATCTGTCTATCTCCTATCTATCTATCTATCTATCTATCTATCTATCTATCTATCTATCTATATCTACCAGTCTCTAGTGTATATATATATTCCTTTATTTGTGCATGGAATCGCCCCTACACCTCTACCCTACAAAGGATCCATGTAGGGATCCATGTATATGTTCTCTTCTCTATGTATATTATGTTATCTATACTTTCTGGCTATTCGGAGGATAATATTTGGTAACTATACAGAATATATAGGGTCTCCTCTGTACATGGACAGTATAGTTTTGTCCTACTCTATATGTACATTTAGTGTCCACACCCCCTGACTATACAGAAGCTATGGATTCTGTAGCTATACGTCCTCCTCCATATATAACCTCATTATAGGGAGGATTCAGAAAGCGATAATATGGGTTATGTATATTGTGTATATACACTCTCCACTATAAGAGCTTGGAGTATCCTGAATCCTCTATCTATACAGAGAATACACGCAGGGGATTATCTATCTATCTATATCAGTATAGCAGTTCATATACTGTATATATGTTTTCCCCTATATGTTCAGTGAGTTCTCACACACCCCGACTACACATATAATGCATAAATGTCTATCTATCTATCTATCTATCTATCTATCTATCTATCTATGCACCTATATATATACCTCCAGAGGATACATATCTGGGCTTAATCTCCTCTCCTCTATAATCCCTGACTTCCCCGGGGTTGTTGAGCCTCCTCTTGGCCTCCGCTCCTATAAATGTCAGCGCTATAGGGGAATAAATCACATTAACCCGTTGAGAAGATGAGAAGACTCTGAGATTTATGACGTTTAGTTAAAACACTTCAGGAGAAAATCAAGTCCAAGTCCATCTGTCAGAACCTCCAGAGCTGCACTCCCCCCAGACAATACCAGGCCCCTATGGGCGGCTATAGGGATCTATACATTACCAGGAACTTCCCCTATAGAGGGAGAATCCAGGAAAATTCACTATCTAGGTCACCTCCTTGCAGAAGTAATAGAGGAATCCTGGAGACTCCCCAACCCCACAAGAGAGACAAGAAGGAAGAGCTAAATTACCTTTCATTCTATCAATGACTTGTTGTTATAACATTTGAAGATTATTAGTATTTTGTTAATAAAAATACAAATTAAAAATAAAATATAGAAACCATTTACAAATTCAAAATATAGGAACAGGTTTGCTTTACTTTACCTTTCTAGGGATGAGGTGGACAAATTGCTAAATTATATATCAGATTATATATATATATATATATATCAGTGTTTTATTAGGGGAAACACTGTTTCTGTTACATTGTATTTATCATGATTTTTTTTTCAATTCTACATGATAGAAATCTACAATATTTTATGTTTAAATACACTATAAAATAGAAATATGCTATATTGTATTTAATTTAAATGATAAATATATTATATATTAATATATTAATATTTTATATAAAATATAATCTTGTTATAAGAACAATATTCTCTATATAAATGTATCCTGTATTATTTATCATAAGGCATACAAATTAAATTCATTAAAATTCTACAAGATAAAATAAATGACATTGTCCAAAAATGTACAGAAGAATATTAGAAAAAAAAATTAGAAAAAAACCTATATATTATATACTGGATGGATTATATAGGGATAGGAGTAAAAGTCGGACTATATTGTGGTCGGACTGAGCCATTATATAGATGATTCAGGAATATACATCCAGTGAGTGTGTCATCTACATATATATGTTATAGAATAGGCAGCCATGCTGGTTTTATTACATACAGGACACACCTATATCTCATTCAGCAGTGACATTTCCATGCCCCTGGCCTGATACATTGTATCCCGATGACACAAGCTGTATACTGCTGCTGTATACACTCTACATCCCCATCACCACTTCCCAGTCCTTTGTTCCAAGATGTTATCTGAAGACCAGAATGTAAGAGCCCCCTCCCCACCAGACTGCCCCCGAAATAAAGCAAGACTCGGATTATTTTATTTCTTAAATATCCTTTATTATATTGCTGCAGGTATCGGAGAAGATATTCACTTAGGACATCATTTATTCACACAGTATACAAGGCCGGTATACAGCCCCCCTCCCCCCCCCATGTCCTCTCTGGTAGGGAAGATTAACCCCTGGCGCCCCTGCTCTGCTCTAGTTACTCCACAAGCTCCAGTGCCAATATTCACATAGTAACCCTATACGTATACGATGGTCTTAGAGTGAATCTCTAGCCCTTCTACTGTGTTGGGGAAAAAAATGTAATTGCCCCCCTCACCCTCAATGCAGCTTTACTGGTGATATAGATTTACTCCAAAGCTGTAACCCCTAGGAGTAAAAGTAATTGCCCCCCTAAACCTAGGACTGGTTGTGTGACCCTCGCTAGTAACAACTGCAAACATTTGTAACAATTTGCAGAATGTGGAGGAATTCGGTGCACAATTTGGTTACATTGGAGGGTCCTCCATCATACACTGCCCAGCTCGGGGTCCATTCAGACCCAAATGAGGGGTGGAAAATCGTCTTTAGGAGGACTCCATTAGAAGAAGTTGTCTAGGTCCTGCCAGGCCAGACCATTGCACTACAACCACCATGGTAAGATGTTCTTGTGCTCCAAAAAGTTCCACCTTTAACACATCAGTCCACAGAACAAGTTTCAAAAAAATATCTTGGTGGTCATTTGGGAAAAAGCAAGACCAGTCTTTTCGAGTTTGTTGGTCAACAAGTTCTACCTTGGACTCATCAGTCCATAGAGTGAGATCCAAAAAGTCTTGGTGGTTATTTTGGCAAAAGCAAGACCTTTTTGAGCTTGTTGGTCAACTGGACATGTCTTCCGAAAAGTTCAGTCCATCGAATGAGATCCAAAAAATTTTGGTAAACCCAAGACCAGGCTTTGTGATGATGTTGGTCAGCCTTAGTTGATTCTGGTGGAGGCCATGGTTGCCCATTGACCATAGAAGTTCTTGAGATGTTCTTCTACAACCTCCTGGTCTTCAAGACACTCTTGGTGAAATTTTGGTAGGCCAGCCATTCCCAGGTAGGTCCATCTTTGGGGTCTAACTCTCCCCATAGTTTGGTGGGGTCCTGGAGCCTTTGTAAGGGCTTTTAACTCTTTCCAGACTGGTAAAGTTCTCCACGTTGCCATGGTCAGTGATCTTTGGGTCATGTTTGGCTGTTTTTGGTTAAAATGAACCCACAGCTGGGGTCAATATCTGTTTACTTTAGTTGGGGGGCAATTACTTTTTCCCTTGGTGCCAAAACAAATGAAATCCTCTCCTTCCTCTAACAATAATCCAATGATCTGAAACGTTCTCCTGCGACTATGCAAAATGTACGAGAAATTGGGGAAGGGGAAGCAAATCTATGTCCACATGGGGCCAGAAGGAAATCCTCACATTGGATGAACATTTGCTTGCGAAGGGGGCAAATACTTTTTTTTTTTTATTCCCCAGCACTGTATCTAGCCCTCCTCTGTGTTAGGGAAGTTTAACCCTTTGCACCCCTGCTCTGCTCTAGTTACGCCGCAAGCTCCAGTGCCAATATTCACACAATGTAACCCTATACATCTAGGATTTCACTAGTCTGTAGGTTTTACGTTGCACCCTTCCCTGTCAATCCTACCCCAGGGGGATCCCATAACAATAATGAAGCCCCCACCCCCCCAGGTCTACCTTTAGCAGCCCCATACACCCCCCCATACCTGAATGGAGCCTCCTGTGGGATCCTTTAGATCTCTTCTTCTCCTCTGCAGCAGTCTAGTCCTTGCTTTGGCTTCAGCAGTCCAGTGCACACTTAATTTGGGCAGGGGGGGTGCAGGCCCCCTCCCCCCATCCCCTCCATTGTAAAGTGCTCTCCCCATGCTTTCTATGCAGAGGAGATAGACACAAGCCCCCCTGTGCTGCCCTGCATTATTTTTAGTCTTCTCTAATAGTAAATGCATCGTTTCCCTTTGAAGCCCTCACACTTTGCTCTCTTCTTGGCTCTGGGGCCATGGGGGTCTGCCTATGGAGAGGCGCCTGGAAACCGGCTCCAGCTTATCTCCTTTCATCGAACTGCTGGGGCAGCCTGGAAACCGCCGGGCCCAGTAATTGCTTTTTTCAGGCAGCCCAGTGCGGACTGGCCAGCAGCCAATCAGCGCCTTGTTTACAATCGGTGATTGACAGTTGGCTGGCGCGGAGCCAACCAATCATGGCCGTCTAGAAGGGGCGGGGGATCAAAGCGGGGGGGGGGGGGGATGCAGACTGGGCAGTAACTCTTTAGCTACTGGAATTTTTTTGGAAACAGATCTAGGTGTTTTTGTGGTTCCAGGAATTCTTCCTTTAAATGTCATTTTTGGGTGTAAATTTAGGATTTTTTTTTCTTTTTTGGCTGAGTGCAGTGACCTGAGACCATTAGGGTTCCTTTTTATATAGGGGGACCAGGGTTTGACTCCCTAATCCACAATGACATGCATCAATAACCCCCCAGGCCATGGCTGCCCTATTCACTGTAGTACTACAAGTCCCAGCAGCTTCCATCCACCTGAGCTTATAGGTGCAGTAATAATACCAATAATATTTGGGTGAGTTATTCCTGAGACTTGTAGTCCCTCCACTGATAATGCTGGGATTTCTCCATGCAGTAGCTCTTCATTCATTCCTGGCTGGGAGTTGTAGTTCTACTAATTATAGTCCACATGTAGCGCCATACTAACTGCTGGGACTTGTAATCCCACAAGTACCTCTCATGGGTCTCCTGTGAGCTGTGAATTCCTCCACTGACCCCTAGAAGTCTCCTGGGAGTTGTAGTCCATCTGTTACAGTCCTCTCTGTGACTTGTAGTCCCACCATTATCTATCTGTCACCTGTCAATCCTCTTCTGACCTATAGGAGTCTCCTGGGAGTTGTAGTGCAGCAGCCCTGTCCTCTATGGGACTTGTATTCCCTCCAGGGCTCTCCTCGGAGTTGTAGTCCATCTATTGCAGTCCTCTATGTGACTTGTAGTCCCACCATTGTCAATCAGTGACCTGTAAATCCTCTAATAACCTGTAGGAGTCTCCTGGGAGTTGTAGTCCTCTTTCCCACAGATCCTGTGACTTGTAGTCCCACCATGACTCTCGTGTGAGCTGTAATTCTTCCACTGCCCTGTAGGAGTCTCCTGGGATTTGTAGTCCCCCCCATGGCTCCTCTGGGAGTTGTAGTCCAGCAGCCTTGTCCTCTATGAGACTTGTAGTCCCCACATGAGTCTCCTGCTTGCTGTATTTGCCGGCTCTCCTGGGAGTTGTAGTCCTCTTTCCCACAGCTCCTGAGACTTGTAGTCCCCCCTGTCAGCTGTAATCCCCCCACTGACCTCTAGGAATCTCTTGCTAGTTGTATTTGCCGGCTCTCCTGGGATTTGTGGTTCTCCAGCCGGTTTAACCCATTCCCGACCAGGTTGTAAAGCTTCTCCAGTGTCACTGCAGCCCCCTCCCCCCCAAGTGCTGACCCCTGTGATCTCCAAGCACAGGGCTTTAACCCCTCCGTGCCCGGCTGCTCTTTTGATCCTCACCCCCACATAACCCCTTCCCCT
This sequence comes from Leptodactylus fuscus, assembly GCF_031893055.1. NCBI lineage: Eukaryota > Metazoa > Chordata > Amphibia > Anura > Leptodactylidae > Leptodactylus > Leptodactylus fuscus. The sequence continues at coordinate 9,554,583 of NC_134270.1, forward strand.
GACCCTTTCCCCTCTGCCCCCCTCCCCCCATCCTCTGCACACTCCCCCACACTTGAATTAGGCGCCTTTGTGCTGCCAGCCAGACCCCCTGACTGGCAGCTCCACATCCCCCTGCCCTCCCCCTCCCTCACCTTTGATTGGCAGCTCCTATCCGCTGCATTATCCAATAGCGCCGCCTGTTTACGCCAGGAGAACTGCACGAGTTCCTTCTCCAGCGGCCAATGAGACCGACAGCAGCTCATTAGTATGCGGGGAGGGGGGCGCTCCGGAGAGGGGAGGGGGCTGCAGAGAGGCTCAGGCCGGAAGCAGCCAGTCCAGTCACTGCATGCAGAGCCCGGGGAGAGCACTGCGCCCAGCCGCTGCACCACAGTAAGTACTAGCGCCCTGTGCACACACTGCCGCACTGCCGCACACACTACATGCACATTTATTACACGGCCGAAAAAAAATAAATCTCACCGCTCTATCCATTACAACCCAAATCACACCGGACCGCAGAAAAACCGCTTTAGCCAGAACTAAAAAATATATATATATCTGCATGGAAATAAAAAAAAAATAATAATCTATTTTCTAGAAAAAATAAAAATAAAAAAAATCTAAAAATATTCTCAGATCGGAAAAAGCGATAAAAACAGGCGAATTATCTCTGACAATGTGTGCAGAGAAAAACGCCACAAAATCGCCAAGTGTGCAGGAAAATGCAACGGAAATAAAATAATAAAAAAATATTAAAAAAAACCATAAAATACAATCTAATAGAATGTAAGATACAATGTATACAAGGAGGAAAGATGGAAAACACAATCTAATGGAACAATGTATCATATCTAATAGATAAAATGAGACAAAATAAAATCCAATATAGATATAAAAAATCGATTATATCATCGACCAAAATAAAAAAACTATACATATAAAACATCAATTTAAATAAAATAAAAAAAAAATCCTTATAAAATAAAATTAATTGTATCCAGTCGATCAGATTGTAACCGATCATACAATGTATCTATATGATGTCTCTCATGGTAGGGGGGCTACAGCTCAAACCATATACAATATGGAAAATATTCCTGGATTGTATCGATCACCTCGCGATCCCTAAAAAAAAATAAAATAATAATAATAAAAAAAACATAAGTTAAAAAAAATAATAATAATGGCATTTTTCTCCCTGGACTTGCTGATGACTAGTAAGGGTTAACAAGGCGCAGTATTGCTGAGATCTATATATTTGCACCCCTATATCCTTGTCTATACCCCCCTCTCTATATATAGAATATAATATTTTTGGTTTTTTTTAATCCGAACGTTCGATTTTTGTTTTTTGTTTCTTTTTTTGTTTCCGTTTTTTTGCTGCTGATTTTTTGTCTTATTTTTTTTTACATCTTATTAGCGTGTTGTATTTTTTGGGGCCCGGTTTCCTTTCTCGGGGGTTTGGCTCGGCCACAATACCCTGTAGGGTGAGGGCAGGATGGGAAGGGGGGGGGGCTTGTTGTTATTTATTTATTTTCTTTCAGCCCCCTACTCTTCTATTCCTCACCATCAGGGAACCCTCCGGCAACTTTTACCTTTTTAGCAGTATTTGTGTGTAGGTAAAGGATTAAGTTCATGTAAATTGGGTTGTGATTGTGCTGACCCCCTCCCCTTGCTGCTTAAACAAGGTAACCCCTTCCCCAATTGTGTATAAATCTCCTACCCCAACACCTAGAAAGGTTAGACAATGTAGGGGAAGCTAAAACTACAGGATTAACAAAGTTCTAGATAAATTCTGTATTGTGTGTGTCCTATATATACAGTATATGCATATATAGGTGTCCTGCCTATACACTGGATGGATAGCTTGTTTCTTTTTACTAAACATTCCAAAGACTGTAGAAGATTTTTGAAGATTTTCTTCGGATCTGGATGTTTCCATGATGGATATTTCCTGCTGGATTCTTGGACTAGGGTCCGGGGGATTTTTTCAGGGCTGATCCCTCACAAAGGATGGATTTAGGGGATCAATGATTTGTTATTGATAAAGTCCTACAAGGGGGAAGGGGCTGGATCTCCCCCAGGACCCTTGGATTTTGGATATTCTCGAGGACCCAGGACATTGATCTGCCCAGTAACCCAGAGAGGGCTGCAGAGTCTCCCCAGGCCTGAGGAAGAAGCAGAAGCAGAAGAAGCCTTGGATCTGGGATTTCCAGGATGAAGATTTCTGCACGGTTTTTATTTTCTCCAAAGAAATTTCTTCTTATTTTCCCATCTGGACCTGTAAGATTAGAATAAAATCCAAAGGCTCCGATGTTACAAGGGAGCAGGGTCTGCATCAGTCAGGAATTAAGCTGCAAATGAAGGGAACTTGGCAAAATCTCACAATCCACATCTGAGACTGA